>NC_088201.1:230314435-230558821 GCF_037126465.1 Ornithodoros turicata
TGTTTTTTGTTAATACATGGGTGTATCTGCATGCAGAACAGCCGAAGGAATACATTTAATTGCAAGAACTCTGGAGCTTAGTGCAAACTAATGGGGAATATTGAAATATTTCCGTGGCAGCTCAAGCGTGTCTTTACTCTAGGTTCGCCTCCTTCGTAACTGTTTTTTTAATACATGGGTGTATCTGCATGCAGAACAGCCGCAGGAATACATTTAATTGCAAGAATTCTGGAGATTAGTGCAAATTAATGAGGAATATTGAAATATTCCGTGGCAACTCAAGCGTGTCTTTACTCTAGGTTCGCCTACTTCGTAACTGTTTTTCTTTAAATACATGGGTGTATCTGCATGCAGAACAGCCGAAGGAATACATTTAATTGCAAGAATTGTGGAGCTTAGTGCAAATTAATGGGGAATATTGAAATATTCCGTAGCAGCTCAAGCGTGTTTTTACTCTAGGTTCGCCTGCTTCGTAACTGTTTTTCTTTAAATACATGGGTGTATCTGCATGTAGAACAGCCGAAGGAATACATTTAATTGCAAGAATTCTGGAGCTTAGTGCAAATTAATGGGGAATATTGAAATATTCTGTAGCAGCTCAAGCGTGTCTTTACTCTAGGTTCGCCTCCTTCGTAACTGTTTTTTAATATATGGGTGTATCTGCATGCATAACAGCCGCAGGAATATATTTAATTGCAATAATTCGGGAGCTTAGTGCAAATTAATGGGGAATATTGAAATATTCCGTGGCAGCTCAAGCGTGTCTTTACTCTAGGTTCACCTCCTTCGTAACTGCTTTTTAATACATGGGTGTATCTGCATGCAGAACAGCCGCAGGAATACATTTAATTGCAATAATTCTGGAGCTTAGTGCAAACTAATGGGGAATATTCAAATATTCCGTGGCAGCTCAAGCTTGTCTTTACTCTAGGTTCGCCTCCTTCGTAACTGTTTTTTTAATACATGGGTGTATCTGCATGCAGAACAGCCGAAGGAATACATTTAATTGCAAGAACTCTGGAGCTTAGTGCAAACTAATGGGGAATATTGAAATATTCCGTGGCAGCTCAAGCGTGTCTTTACTCTAGGTTCGCCTCCTTCGTAACTGTTTTTTAAATACATGGGTGTATCTGCATGCAGAACAGCCGCAGGAATACATTTAATTGCAAGCATTCTGGAGCTTAGTGCAAATTAATGAGGAATATTGAAATATTCCGTGGCAACTCAAGCGTGTCTTTACTCTAGGTTCGCCTACTTCGTAACTGTTTTTCTTTAAATACATGGGTGTATCTGCATGCAGAACAGCCGAAGGAATACATTTAATTGCAAGAATTCTGGAGCTTAGTGCAAATTAATGGGAATATTGAAATATTCCGTAGCAGCTCAAGCGTGTCTTTACTCTAGGTTCGCCTCCTTCGTAACAGTTTTTTTAATACATGGGTGTATCTGCATGTAGAACAGCCGAAGGAATACACTTAATTGCAAGAATTCTGGAGCTTAGTGCAAATTAATGTGGAATATTGAAATATTCCGTAGCAGCTCAAGCGTGTCTTTACTCTAGGTTCGCCTGCTTCGTAACTGTTTTTCTTTAAATACATGGGTGTATCTGCATGCAGAACAGCCGAAGGAATACATTTAATTGCAAGAATTCTGGAGCTTAGTGCAAATTATGGGGAATATTTAAATATTCCGTAGCAGCTCAAGCGTGTCTTTACTTTAGGTTCGCCTCCTTCGTAACTGTTTTTCTTTAAATACATGGGTGTATCTGCATGTAGAACAGCCGAAGGAATACATTTAATTGCAAGAATTCTGGAGCTTAGTGCAAATTAATGGGGAATATTGAAATATTCCGTAGCAGCTCAAGCGTGTCTTTACTCTAGGTTCGCCTCCTTCGTAACTGTTTTTTAATATATGGGTGTATCTGCATGCATAACAGCCGCAGGAATACATTTAATTGCAAGAATTCTGGAGCTTAGTGCAAACTAATGGGGAATATTGAAATATTCCGTGGCAGCTCAAGCGTGTCTTTACTCTAGGTTCGCCTCCTTCGTAACTGTTTTTTTAATACATGGGTGTATCTGCATGCAGAACAGCCGCAGGAATACATTTAGTTGCAAGAATTCTGGAGCTTAGTGCAAATTAATGGGGAATATTCAAATATTCCGTGGCAGCTCAAGCGTGTATTTAATCTAGGTTCGCCTCCTTCGTAACTGTTTTTTTTGTTAATACATGGGTGTATCTGCATGCAGAACAGCCGAAGAAATACATTTAATTGCAAGAATTCTGGAGCTTAGTGCAAACTAATGGGGAATATTGGAATATTCCGTGGCAGCTCACGCGTGTCTTTACTCTAGGTTCGCCTCCTTCATAACTGTTTTTTTAATACATGGGTGTATCTGCATGCAGAACAGCCGCAGGAATACATTTAATTGCAATAATTCTGGAGCTTAGTGCAAATTAATGAGGAATATTGAAATATTCCGTGGCAACTCAAGCGTGTCTTTACTCTAGGTTCGCCTCCTTCGTAGCTGTTTTTTTGTTAATACATGGGTGTATCTGCATGCAGAACAGCCGCAGGAATACATTTAATTGCAAGAATTCTGGAGCTTAGTGCAAATTAATGGGGAATATTGAAATATTCCGTGGCAACTCAAGCGTGTCTTTACTCTAGGTTCACCTACTTCGTAACTGTTTTTCTTTAAATACATGGGCGTATCTGCATGCAGAACAGCCGAAGGAATACATTTAATTGCAAGAATTCTGGAGCTTAGTGCAAATTAATGGGGAATATTCAAATATTCCGTGGCAGCTCAAGCGTGTATTTAATCTAGGTTCGCCTCCTTCGTAACTGTTTTTTGTTAATACATGGGTGTATCTGCATGCAGAACAGCCGAAGAAATACATTTAATTGCAAGAATTCTGGAGCTTAGTGCAAACTAATGGGGAATATTTAAATATTCCGTAGCAGCTCAAGCTTGTCTTTACTCTAGGTTCGCCTCCTTCGTAACTGTTTTTTAATACATGGGTGTATCTGCATGCAGAACAGCCGAAGGAATACATTTAATTGCAAGAATTCTGGGGCTTCGTGCAAACTAATGGGGAATATTGAAATATTCCATGGCAGCTCAAGCGTGTCTTTACTCTAGGTTCGCCTCCTTCGTAACTGTTTTTTTTGTTAATACATGGGTGTATCTGCATGCAGAACAGCCGAAGGAATACATTTAATTGCAAGAACTCTGGAGCTTAGTGCAAACTAATGGGGAATATTGAAATATTCCGTGGCAGCTCAAGCGTGTCTTTACTCTAGGTTCGCCTCCTTCGTAACTGTTTTTTTTAATACATGGGTGTATCTGCATGCAGAACAGCCGCAGGAATACATTTAATTGCAAGAATTCTGGAGCTTAGTGCAAATTAATGAGGAATATTGAAATATTCCGTGGCAACTCAAGCGTGTCTTTACTCTAGGTTCACCTACTTCGTAACTGTTTTTCTTTAAATACATGGGCGTATCTGCATGCAGAACAGCCGAAGGAATACATTTAATTGCAAGAATTCTGGAGCTTAGTGCAAATTAATGGGGAATATTGAAATATTCCGTGGCAGCTCAAGCGTGTCTTTACTCTAGGTTCGCCTCCTTCGTAACTGTTTTTTTAATACATGGGTGTATCTGCATGCAGAACAGCCGCAGGAATACATTTAATTGCAAGAATTCTGGAGCTTAGTGCAAATTAATGAGGAATATTGAAATATTCCGTGGCAACTCAAGCGTGTCTTTACTCTAGGTTCACCTGCTTCGTAACTGTTTTTCTTTAAATACATGGATGTATCTGCATGCAGAACAGCCGAAGGAATAGATTGAATTGCAATAATTCTGGAGCTTAGTGCAAATGAATGGGGAATATTGAAATATTCCGTGGCAGCTCAAGCGTGTCTTTACTCTAGGTTCGCCTCCTTCGTAACTGTTTCTTTTTAACACATGGGGATATTGATACGTGACGAAGTGTGGGTGCCGCGCGGCTTAGCGCGCGAAGATTCATTCTCTCGGTTGCCCGGCTTCCGGCTGCTCATTAAAGCTTGTTGTCCCTTTATCCTACCTATCCTACACTCTGATCTCCCAATCGAACCAAAAGGACCGTTACGACTCCACGCACTCGGACCCCTTGTACCAGTTGGGCGACCTCGTCTGGGTGTGGAAACCGGACCGTAAAGTTGGGCTTTCCGAGAAACTCATGCGACGATACTTTAGCCCATACGAAGTGCTTCGCCAATCTTCGCCCGTAAACTATGTCGTCCGCGCGGCTGACAGCGCGCAACGCCGAACTCACAGGGCTTCAAAAGAAGACGTCGTACACGTGTCGCGCATGAAGCCATACCACACTCCCAATCATTGATCAGGATGATCAATACCTCCACGGGGGGGATAGTGATACGTGACGAAGTGTGGGTGCCGCGCGGCTTAGCGCGCGAAGATTCATTCTCTCGGTTGACCGGCTTCCGGCTGCTCATTAAAGCTTGTTGTCCCTTTATCCTACCTATCCTACAACTCGCGTCACTATCTGCATGCAGAATAGCCGAAGGAATACATTTAATTGCAAGAATTCTGGAGCTTAGTGCAAACTAATGGAGAATATTGAAATATTCTGTGGCGGCTCAAGCGTCTCTTTACTCTAGGTTCGCCTCCTTTGTAACTGTTTCTTTTAACACATGGGGATATCTGCATGCAGAATAGCCGAAGGAATACATTTAATTGCAAGAATTCTGGAGCTTAGTGCAAACTATTGGGGAATACAGAAATATTCCGTGGCGGCTCAAGCGTCTCTTTACTCTAGGTCCGCCTCCTTTGTAACTGTTTCTTTTTAACACATGGGGATATCTGCATGCAGAACAGCCGAAGGAATACATTAAATTGCAAGAATTCTGGAGCTTAGTGCAAACTATTGGGGAATATAGAAATATTCCGTGGCGGCTCAAGGGGCTCTTTACTCTAGCTTCGCCTCCTTTGTAACTGTTTCTTTTTAACACATGGGGATATCTGCATGCAGAACAGCCGAAGGAATACATTTAATTGCAAGAATTCTGGAGCTTAGTGCAAACTATTGGGGAATATAGAAATATTCCGTGGCGGCTCAAGGGGCTCTTTACTCTAGCTTCGCCTCCTTTGTAACTGTTTCTTTTTAACACATGGGGGTATCGGCATGCAGAATAGCCGAAGGAATACATTTAATTGCAAGAATTCTGGAGCTTAGTGGAAACTATTGGGGAATATAGAAATATTCCGTGGCGGCTCAAGCGTCTCTTTACTCTAGGTTCGCCTCCTTCGTAACTGTTTTTTAATACATGGGTGTATCTGCATGCAGAACAGCCGAAGGAATACATGTAATTGCAAGAATTCTGGAGCTTAGTGCAAATTAATGAGGAATATTGAAATATTCCGTGGCAACTCAAGCGTGTCTTTACTCTAGGTTCGCCTCCTTCCTAGCTGTTTTTTGTTAATACATGGGTGTATCTGCATGCAGAACAGCCGAAGGAATACATTTAATTGCAAGAACTCTGGAGCTTAGTGCAAACTAATGGGGAATATTGAAATATTCCGTGGCAGCTCAAGCGTGTCTTTACTCTAGGTTCGCCTCCTTCGTAACTGTTTTTTTTAATACATGGGTGTATCTGCATGCAGAACAGCCGCAGGAATACATTTAATTGCAAGAATTCTGGAGATTAGTGCAAATTAATGAGGAATATTGAAATATTCCGTGGCAACTCAAGCGTGTCTTTACTCTAGGTTCGCCTACTTCGTAACTGTTTTTCTTTAAATACATGGGTGTATCTGCATGCAGAACAGCCGAAGGAATACATTTAATTGCAAGAATTGTGGAGCTTAGTGCAAATTAATGGGGAATATTGAAATATTCCGTAGCAGCTCAAGCGTGTTTTTACTCTAGGTTCGCCTGCTTCGTAACTGTTTTTCTTTAAATACATGGGTGTATCTGCATGTAGAACAGCCGAAGGAATACATTTAATTGCAAGAATTCTGGAGCTTAGTGCAAATTAATGGGGAATATTGAAATATTCTGTAGCAGCTCAAGCGTGTCTTTACTCTAGGTTCGCCTCCTTCGTAACTGTTTTTTAATATATGGGTGTATCTGCATGCATAACAGCCGCAGGAATATATTTAATTGCAATAATTCGGGAGCTTAGTGCAAATTAATGGGGAATATTGAAATATTCCGTGGCAGCTCAAGCGTGTCTTTACTCTAGGTTCACCTCCTTCGTAACTGCTTTTTAATACATGGGTGTATCTGCATGCAGAACAGCCGCAGGAATACATTTAATTGCAATAATTCTGGAGCTTAGTGCAAACTAATGGGGAATATTCAAATATTCCGTGGCAGCTCAAGCTTGTCTTTACTCTAGGTTCGCCTCCTTCGTAACTGTTTTTTTAATACATGGGTGTATCTGCATGCAGAACAGCCGAAGGAATACATTTAATTGCAAGAATTCTGGGGCTTCGTGCAAACTAATGGGGAATATTGAAATATTCCATGGCAGCTCAAGCGTGTCTTTACTCTAGGTTCGCCTCCTTCGTAACTGTTTTTTTGTTAATACATGGGTGTATCTGCATACAGAACAGCCGAAGGAATACATTTAATTGCAAGAACTCTGGAGCTTAGTGCAAACTAATGGGGAATATTGAAATATTCCGTGGCAGCTCAAGCGTGTCTTTACTCTAGGTTCGCCTCCTTCGTAACTGTTTTTTTAATACATGGGTGTATCTGCATGCAGAACAGCCGCAGGAATACATTTAATTGCAAGCATTCTGGAGCTTAGTGCAAATTAATGAGGAATATTGAAATATTCCGTGGCAACTCAAGCGTGTCTTTACTCTAGGTTCGCCTCCTTCGTAACAGTTTTTTTAATACATGGGTGTATCTGCATGTAGAACAGCCGAAGGAATACACTTAATTGCAAGAATTCTGGAGCTTAGTGCAAATTAATGTGGAATATTGAAATATTCCGTAGCAGCTCAAGCGTGTCTTTACTCTAGGTTCGCCTACTTCGTAACTGTTTTTCTTTAAATACATGGGTGTATCTGCATGCAGAACAGCCGAAGGAATACATTTAATTGCAAGAATTCTGGAGCTTAGTGCAAATTAATGGGAATATTGAAATATTCCGTAGCAACTCAAGCGTGTCTTTACTCTAGGTTCGCCTCCTTCGTAACAGTTTTTTTAATACATGGGTGTATCTGCATGTAGAACAGCCGAAGGAATACACTTAATTGCAAGAATTCTGGAGCTTAGTGCAAATTAATGTGGAATATTGAAATATTCCGTAGCAGCTCAAGCGTGTCTTTACTCTAGGTTCGCCTGCTTCGTAACTGTTTTTCTTTAAATACATGGGTGTATCTGCATGCAGAACAGCCGAAGGAATACATTTAATTGCAAGAATTCTGGAGCTTAGTGCAAATTATGGGGAATATTTAAATATTCCGTAGCAGCTCAAGCGTGTCTTTACTTTAGGTTCGCCTCCTTCGTAACTGTTTTTCTTTAAATACATGGGTGTATCTGCATGTAGAACAGCCGAAGGAATACATTTAATTGCAAGAATTCTGGAGCTTAGTGCAAATTAATGGGGAATATTGAAATATTCCGTAGCAGCTCAAGCGTGTCTTTACTCTAGGTTCGCCTCCTTCGTAACTGTTTTTTAATATATGGGTGTATCTGCATGCATAACAGCCGCAGGAATACATTTAATTGCAAGAATTCTGGAGCTTAGTGCAAACTAATGGGGAATATTGAAATATTCCGTGGCAGCTCAAGCGTGTCTTTACTCTAGGTTCGCCTCCTTCGTAACTGTTTTTTTAATACATGGGTGTATCTGCATGCAGAACAGCCGCAGGAATACATTTAGTTGCAAGAATTCTGGAGCTTAGTGCAAATTAATGGGGAATATTCAAATATTCCGTGGCAGCTCAAGCGTGTATTTAATCTAGGTTCGCCTCCTTCGTAACTGTTTTTTTTGTTAATACATGGGTGTATCTGCATGCAGAACAGCCGAAGAAATACATTTAATTGCAAGAATTCTGGAGCTTAGTGCAAACTAATGGGGAATATTGGAATATTCCGTGGCAGCTCACGCGTGTCTTTACTCTAGGTTCGCCTCCTTCATAACTGTTTTTTTAATACATGGGTGTATCTGCATGCAGAACAGCCGCAGGAATACATTTAATTGCAATAATTCTGGAGCTTAGTGCAAATTAATGAGGAATATTGAAATATTCCGTGGCAACTCAAGCGTGTCTTTACTCTAGGTTCGCCTCCTTCGTAGCTGTTTTTTTGTTAATACATGGGTGTATCTGCATGCAGAACAGCCGCAGGAATACATTTAATTGCAAGAATTCTGGAGCTTAGTGCAAATTAATGGGGAATATTGAAATATTCCGTGGCAACTCAAGCGTGTCTTTACTCTAGGTTCACCTACTTCGTAACTGTTTTTCTTTAAATACATGGGCGTATCTGCATGCAGAACAGCCGAAGGAATACATTTAATTGCAAGAATTCTGGAGCTTAGTGCAAATTAATGGGGAATATTCAAATATTCCGTGGCAGCTCAAGCGTGTATTTAATCTAGGTTCGCCTCCTTCGTAACTGTTTTTTGTTAATACATGGGTGTATCTGCATGCAGAACAGCCGAAGAAATACATTTAATTGCAAGAATTCTGGAGCTTAGTGCAAACTAATGGGGAATATTTAAATATTCCGTAGCAGCTCAAGCTTGTCTTTACTCTAGGTTCGCCTCCTTCGTAACTGTTTTTTTAATACATGGGTGTATCTGCATGCAGAACAGCCGAAGGAATACATTTAATTGCAAGAATTCTGGGGCTTCGTGCAAACTAATGGGGAATATTGAAATATTCCATGGCAGCTCAAGCGTGTCTTTACTCTAGGTTCGCCTCCTTCGTAACTGTTTTTTTTGTTAATACATGGGTGTATCTGCATGCAGAACAGCCGCAGGAATACATTTAATTGCAAGAATTCTGGAGCTTAGTGCAAATTAATGAGGAATATTGAAATATTCCGTGGCAACTCAAGCGTGTCTTTACTCTAGGTTCACCTACTTCGTAACTGTTTTTCTTTAAATACATGGGCGTATCTGCATGCAGAACAGCCGAAGGAATACATTTAATTGCAAGAATTCTGGAGCTTAGTGCAAATTAATGGGGAATATTGAAATATTCCGTGGCAGCTCAAGCGTGTCTTTACTCTAGGTTCGCCTCCTTCGTAACTGTTTTTTTAATACATGGGTGTATCTGCATGCAGAACAGCCGCAGGAATACATTTAATTGCAAGAATTCTGGAGCTTAGTGCAAATTAATGAGGAATATTGAAATATTCCGTGGCAACTCAAGCGTGTCTTTACTCTAGGTTCACCTGCTTCGTAACTGTTTTTCTTTAAATACATGGATGTATCTGCATGCAGAACAGCCGAAGGAATAGATTGAATTGCAATAATTCTGGAGCTTAGTGCAAATGAATGGGGAATATTGAAATATTCCGTGGCAGCTCAAGCGTGTCTTTACTCTAGGTTCGCCTCCTTCGTAACTGTTTCTTTTTAACACATGGGGATATTGATACGTGACGAAGTGTGGGTGCCGCGCGGCTTAGCGCGCGAAGATTCATTCTCTCGGTTGCCCGGCTTCCGGCTGCTCATTAAAGCTTGTTGTCCCTTTATCCTACCTATCCTACACTCTGATCTCCCAATCGAACCAAAAGGACCGTTACGACTCCACGCACTCGGACCCCTTGTACCAGTTGGGCGACCTCGTCTGGGTGTGGAAACCGGACCGTAAAGTTGGGCTTTCCGAGAAACTCATGCGACGATACTTTAGCCCATACGAAGTGCTTCGCCAATCTTCGCCCGTAAACTATGTCGTCCGCGCGGCTGACAGCGCGCAACGCCGAACTCACAGGGCTTCAAAAGAAGACGTCGTACACGTGTCGCGCATGAAGCCATACCACACTCCCAATCATTGATCAGGATGATCAATACCTCCACGGGGGGGATAGTGATACGTGACGAAGTGTGGGTGCCGCGCGGCTTAGCGCGCGAAGATTCATTCTCTCGGTTGACCGGCTTCCGGCTGCTCATTAAAGCTTGTTGTCCCTTTATCCTACCTATCCTACAACTCGCGTCACTATCTGCATGCAGAATAGCCGAAGGAATACATTTAATTGCAAGAATTCTGGAGCTTAGTGCAAACTAATGGAGAATATTGAAATATTCTGTGGCGGCTCAAGCGTCTCTTTACTCTAGGTTCGCCTCCTTTGTAACTGTTTCTTTTTAACACATGGGGATATCTGCATGCAGAATAGCCGAAGGAATACATTTAATTGCAAGAATTCTGGAGCTTAGTGCAAACTATTGGGGAATACAGAAATATTCCGTGGCGGCTCAAGCGTCTCTTTACTCTAGGTCCGCCTCCTTTGTAACTGTTTCTTTTTAACACATGGGGATATCTGCATGCAGAACAGCCGAAGGAATACATTAAATTGCAAGAATTCTGGAGCTTAGTGGAAACTATTGGGGAATATAGAAATATTCTGTGGCGGCTCAAGCGTCTCTTTACTCTAGGTCCGCCTCCTTTGTAACTGTTTCATTTTAACACATGGGGATATCTGCATGCAGATTAGCCGAAGGAATACATTTAATTGCAAGAATTCTGGAGCTTAGTGGAAACTATTGGGGAATATAGAAATGTTCCGTGGCGGCTCAAGCGTCTCTTTACTCTAGCTTCGCCTCCTTTGTAACTGTTTCTTTTTAACACATGGGGGTATCGGCACGCAGAATAGCCGAAGGAATACATTTAATTGCAAGAATTCTGGAGCTTAGTGCAAACTATTGGGGAATATAGAAATATTCCGTGGCGGCTCAAGGGGCTCTTTACTCTAGCTTCGCCTCCTTTGTAACTGTTTCTTTTTAACACATGGGGATATCTGCATGCAGAATAGCCGAAAGAATACATTTAATTGCAAGAATTCTGGAGCTTAGTGCAAACTATTGGGGAATATAGAAATATTCCGTGGCGGCTCAAGGGGCTCTTTACTCTAGCTTCGCCTCCTTTGTAACTGTTTCTTTTTAACACATGGGGATATCTGCATGCAGAATAGCCGAAAGAATACATTTAATTGCAAGAATTCTGGAGCTTAGTGCAAACTATTGGGGAATATAGAAATATTCCGTGGCGGCTCAAGGGGCTCTTTACTCTAGCTTCGCCTCCTTTGTAACTGTTTCTTTTTAACACATGGGGGTATCGGCATGCAGAATAGCCGAAAGAATACATTTA
Organism: Ornithodoros turicata; assembly: GCF_037126465.1. Taxonomy (NCBI): domain Eukaryota; kingdom Metazoa; phylum Arthropoda; class Arachnida; order Ixodida; family Argasidae; genus Ornithodoros; species Ornithodoros turicata. The sequence goes on from NC_088201.1 coordinate 230,325,777, forward strand.
ATTGCAAGAATTCTGGAGCTTAGTGCAAACTATTGGGGAATATTGAAATATTCCGTGGCGGCTCAAGCGTCTCTTTACTCTAGGTCCGCCTCCTTTGTAACTGTTTCTTTTTAACACATGGGGATATCTGCATGCAGAATAGCCGAAGGAATACATTTAATTGCAAGAATTCTGGAGCTTAGTGCAAACTATTGGGGAATATTGAAATATTCCGTGGCGGCTCAAGCGTCTCTTTACTCTAGCTTCGCCTCCTTTGTAACTGTTTCTTTTTAACACATGGGGATATCTGCATGCAGAATAGCCGAAGGAATACATTTAATTGCAAGAATTCTGGAGCTTAGTGGAAACTATTGGGGAATATAGAAATATTCCGTGGCGGCTCAAGCGTCTCTTTACTCTAGCTTCGCCTCCTTTGTAACTGTTTCTTTTTAACACATGGGGATATCTGCATGCAGAATAGCCGAAGGAATACATTTAATTGCAAGAATTCTGGAGCTTAGTGCAAACTATTGGGGAATATTGAAATATTCCGTGGCGGCTCAAGCGTCTCTTTACTCTAGGTCCGCCTCCTTTGTAACTGTTTCTTTTTAACACATGGGGATATCTGCATGCAGAATAGCCGAAGGAATACATTTAATTGCAAGAATTCTGGAGCTTAGTGCAAACTATTGGGGAATATTGAAATATTCCGTGGCGGCTCAAGCGTCTCTTTACTCTAGGTCCGCCTCCTTTGTAACTGTTTCTTTTTAACACATGGGGATATCTGCATGCAGAATAGCCGAAGGAATACATTTAATTGCAAGAATTCTGGAGCTTAGTGCAAACTATTGGGGAATATTGAAATATTCCGTGGCGGCTCAAGCGTCTCTTTACTCTAGGTCCGCCTCCTTTGTAACTGTTTCTTTTTAACACATGGGGATATCTGCATGCAGAATAGCCGAAGGAATACATTTAATTGCAAGAATTCTGGAGCTTAGTGCAAACTATTGGGGAATATTGAAATATTCCGTGGCGGCTCAAGCGTCTCTTTACTCTAGCTTCGCCTCCTTTGTAACTGTTTCTTTTTAACACATGGGGATATCTGCATGCAGAATAGCCGAAGGAATACATTTAATTGCAAGAATTCTGGAGCTTAGTGGAAACTATAGGGGAATATAGAAATATTCCGTGGCGGCTCAAGCGTCTCTTTACTCTAGCTTCGCCTCCTTTGTAACTGTTTCTTTTTAACACATGGGGATATCTGCATGCAGAATAGCCGAAGGAATACATTTAATTGCAAGAATTCTGGAGCTTAGTGCAAACTATTGGGGAATATTGAAATATTCCGTGGCGGCTCAAGCGTCTCTTTACTCTAGCTTCGCCTCCTTTGTAACTGTTTCTTTTTAACACATGGGGATATCTGCATGCAGAATAGCCGAAGGAATACATTTAATTGCAAGAATTCTGGAGCTTAGTGGAAACTATTGGGGAATATAGAAATATTCCGTGGCGGCTCAAGCGTCTCTTTACTCTAGCTTCGCCTCCTTTGTAACTGTTTCTTTTTAACACATGGGGATATCTGCATGCAGAATAGCCGAAGGAATACATTTAATTGCAAGAATTCTGGAGCTTAGTGCAAACTATTGGGGAATATTGAAATATTCCGTGGCGGCTCAAGCGTCTCTTTACTCTAGGTCCGCCTCCTTTGTAACTGTTTCTTTTTAACACATGGGGATATCTGCATGCAGAATAGCCGAAGGAATACATTTAATTGCAAGAATTCTGGAGCTTAGTGCAAACTATTGGGGAATATTGAAATATTCCGTGGCGGCTCAAGCGTCTCTTTACTCTAGCTTCGCCTCCTTTGTAACTGTTTCTTTTTAACACATGGGGATATCTGCATGCAGAATAGCCGAAGGAATACATTTAATTGCAAGAATTCTGGAGCTTAGTGGAAACTATTGGGGAATATAGAAATATTCCGTGGCGGCTCAAGCGTCTCTTTACTCTAGCTTCGCCTCCTTTGTAACTGTTTCTTTTTAACACATGGGGATATCTGCATGCAGAATAGCCGAAGGAATACATTTAATTGCAAGAATTCTGGAGCTTAGTGCAAACTATTGGGGAATATAGAAATATTCCGTGGCTGCTCAAGCGTCTCTTTACTCTAGGTCCGCCTCCTTTGTAACTGTTTCTTTTTAACACATGGGGGTATCGGCATGCAGAATAGCCGAAAGAATACATTTAATTGCAAGAATTCTGGAGCTTAGTGCAAACTATTGGGGAATATTGAAATATTCCGTGGCGGCTCAAGCGTCTCTTTACTCTAGGTCCGCCTCCTTTGTAACTGTTTCTTTTTAACACATGGGGATATCTGCATGCAGAATAGCCGAAGGAATACATTTAATTGCAAGAATTCTGGAGCTTAGTGCAAACTATTGGGGAATATAGAAATATTCCGTGGCTGCTCAAGCGTCTCTTTACTCTAGGTCCGCCTCCTTTGTAACTGTTTCTTTTTAACACATGGGGGTATCGGCATGCAGAATAGCCGAAAGAATACATTTAATTGCAAGAATTCTGGAGCTTAGTGCAAACTATTGGGGAATATTGAAATATTCCGTGGCGGCTCAAGCGTCTCTTTACTCTAGGTCCGCCTCCTTTGTAACTGTTTCTTTTTAACACATGGGGATATCTGCATGCAGAATAGCCGAAGGAATACATTTAATTGCAAGAATTCTGGAGCTTAGTGCAAACTATTGGGGAATATTGAAATATTCCGTGGCGGCTCAAGCGTCTCTTTACTCTAGGTCCGCCTCCTTTGTAACTGTTTCTTTTTAACACATGGGGATATCTGCATGCAGAATAGCCGAAGGAATACATTTAATTGCAAGAATTCTGGAGCTTAGTGCAAACTATTGGGGAATATTGAAATATTCCGTGGCGGCTCAAGCGTCTCTTTACTCTAGGTCCGCCTCCTTTGTAACTGTTTCTTTTTAACACATGGGGATATCTGCATGCAGAATAGCCGAAGGAATACATTTAATTGCAAGAATTCTGGAGCTTAGTGCAAACTATTGGGGAATATAGAAATATTCCGTGGCGGCTCAAGCGTCTCTTTACTCTAGGTCCGCCTCCTTTGTAACTGTTTCTTTTTAACACATGGGGATATCTGCATGCAGAATAGCCGAAGGAATACATTTAATTGCAAGAATTCTGGAGCTTAGTGCAAACTATTGGGGAATATTGAAATATTCCGTGGCGGCTCAAGCGTCTCTTTACTCTAGGTCCGCCTCCTTTGTAACTGTTTCTTTTTAACACATGGGGATATCTGCATGCAGAATAGCCGAAGGAATACATTTAATTGCAAGAATTCTGGAGCTTAGTGCAAACTATTGGGGAATATTGAAATATTCCGTGGCGGCTCAAGCGTCTCTTTACTCTAGGTCCGCCTCCTTTGTAACTGTTTCTTTTTAACACATGGGGATATCTGCATGCAGAATAGCCGAAGGAATACATTTAATTGCAAGAATTCTGGAGCTTAGTGCAAACTATTGGGGAATATTGAAATATTCCGTGGCGGCTCAAGCGTCTCTTTACTCTAGGTCCGCCTCCTTTGTAACTGTTTCTTTTTAACACATGGGGATATCTGCATGCAGAATAGCCGAAGGAATACATTTAATTGCAAGAATTCTGGAGCTTAGTGCAAACTATTGGGGAATATAGAAATATTCCGTGGCGGCTCAAGCGTCTCTTTACTCTAGGTCCGCCTCCTTTGTAACTGTTTCTTTTTAACACATGGGGATATCTGCATGCAGAATAGCCGAAGGAATACATTTAATTGCAAGAATTCTGGAGCTTAGTGCAAACTATTGGGGAATATTGAAATATTCCGTGGCGGCTCAAGCGTCTCTTTACTCTAGCTTCGCCTCCTTTGTAACTGTTTCTTTTTAACACATGGGGATATCTGCATGCAGAATAGCCGAAGGAATACATTTAATTGCAAGAATTCTGGAGCTTAGTGGAAACTATTGGGGAATATAGAAATATTCCGTGGCGGCTCAAGCGTCTCTTTACTCTAGCTTCGCCTCCTTTGTAACTGTTTCTTTTTAACACATGGGGGTATCGGCATGCAGAATAGCCGAAGGAATACATTTAATTGCAAGAATTCTGGAGCTTAGTGCAAACTATTGGGGAATATTGAAATATTCCGTGGCGGCTCAAGCGTCTCTTTACTCTAGCTTCGCCTCCTTTGTAACTGTTTCTTTTTAACACATGGGGATATCTGCATGCAGAATAGCCGAAGGAATACATTTAATTGCAAGAATTCTGGAGCTTAGTGGAAACTATTGGGGAATATAGAAATATTCCGTGGCGGCTCAAGCGTCTCTTTACTCTAGCTTCGCCTCCTTTGTAACTGTTTCTTTTTAACACATGGGGGTATCGGCATGCAGAATAGCCGAAGGAATACATTTAATTGCAAGAATTCTGGAGCTTAGTGCAAACTATTGGGGAATATAGAAATATTCCGTGGCGGCTCAAGGGGCTCTTTACTCTAGCTTCGCCTCCTTTGTAACTGTTTATTTTTAACACATGGGGGTATCGGCATGCAGAATAGCCGAAGGAATACATTTAATTGCAAGAATTCTGGAGCTTAGTGCAAACTAATGGAGAATATTGAAATATTCTGTGGCGGCTCAAGGGGCTCTTTACTCTAGCTTCGCCTCCTTTGTAACTGTTTCTTTTTAACACATGGGGGTATCGGCATGCAGAATAGCCGAAGGAATACATTTAATTGCAAGAATTCTGGAGCTTAGTGCAAACTATTGGGGAATATTGAAATATTCCGTGGCGGCTCAAGGGGCTCTTTACTCTAGCTTCGCCTCCTTTGTAACTGTTTCTTTTTAACACATGGGGGTATCGGCATGCAGAATAGCCGAAGGAATACATTTAATTGCAAGAATTCTGGAGCTTAGTGCAAACTATTGGGGAATATTGAAATATTCCGTGGCGGCTCAAGGGGCTCTTTACTCTAGCTTCGCCTCCTTTGTAACTGTTTCTTTTTAACACATGGGGGTATCAGCATGCAGAATAGCCGAAGGAATACATTTAATTGCAAGAATTCTGGAGCTTAGTGCAAACTATTGGGGAATATTGAAATATTCCGTGGCGGCTCAAGGGGCTCTTTACTCTAGCTTCGCCTCCTTTGTAACTGTTTCTTTTTAACACATGGGGGTATCGGCATGCAGAATAGCCGAAGGAATACATTTAATTGCAAGAATTCTGGAGCTTAGTGCAAACTATTGGGGAATATTGAAATATTCCGTGGCGGCTCAAGGGGCTCTTTACTCTAGCTTCGCCTCCTTTCTAACTGTTTCTTTTTAACACATGGGGGTATCTGCATGCAGAATAGCCGAAGGAATACATTTAATTGCAAGAATTCTGGAGCTTAGTGCAAGCTAATGGAGAATATTGAAATATTCTGTGGCGGCTCAAGCGTCTCTTTACTCTAGGTTCGCCTCCTTTGTAACTGTTTCTTTTGAACACATGGGTGTATCTGCATGCAGAACACCCATGTGTCAGACACTGTTTGATCGCTGATATATGCCGTGAATCTGTGCAGAATTTGGATCGGTTTTACACCTTCTCGAGCAATAAACTCTATAATAATACGTTGCGCAATCGCTTTCCTTGCGTGCAGATAAGGCCCGGCATTCAACGCCGCCTGCAGCTGGCTTTAAATAATGTCCGTACGTACCTCACGTTCCTTGGGATGGACCTTTCACCTGAAAAGTGATTCGAGGTCCGTTTCGCACGCAAAGCAATGACAAATTTCCCTGTTTGGGTTGGTGGCAAGGAGCTTGAGCCTGTATATTTTCATCGCATCCCTGGCGTGGTATTCAACTCGGATTAGCGCTGAGTTCGCCATACTTAGCATCTTGGAACAAAAGTGCGGCGATGGCTCCCTGGAATTAAAAATGGCTCAGGATGGAGCTGTGAAGGCGACTGTCCTTTACAGCCTTCCTATCCTGCACGGGGTATCAACATCATTAACAACATCAATATCAACAGCAATATCAACAACATCAGTAAATGCCCTTAAGACCCTGTTTGCTCCAGGCCTTCTTCACTGCTTTGGAGTTCCAAGATTGGCTGAAATACGGCGAGTCTTCGCTGACGCTGGTCAACTCCTGGTTGAGGTTCTACGAGAACGTGAAACGACCCAGCTCTTCGTACGTTCGCGTGCTCACATTCCTCTCACCCGCTCCTCAGGAAAATTCGATACCGCCCTAACACAGACTTCTATATCGAGTAGCGCAGAGGATATGCCAGATTCTCACAGACTTCGCAGCTAAGAAAGTAACACCGCCAGAAACCCCGTCGCCTCTGCCGGTACCACCGACCGTCGTACGCTTTTCGAGCCCCTGGAAAGAATAGATCAGGTTCTCCATCAAGGCCTTCGAGACCATTTTCATAACCTTGTGGCGGCCGGTGGACAACGACGAGGATGGACACACGCCTGGAGCACACGCCCCTACGTTCCACCGGCGCAGCCATGGAGAGAGGCCACCAGGGATTTCCCTACACCCCCTCACGGTGGGGGGGGGGTGTACACCCTCCCTGCATTTTTGCAACCCGCCCCCCCCCCCTGAAATTTCTCAGGTGACCCCACCCAGCTCGGCCACCAACACGTTCTAGTAGTGAGTCCGGCGCAGCGAATTACATCCTGTGCTGTCAAACTTGGGCTGTAGGACCACAGTCACGCAGATGATCGTACCATGCATTTGTCCAGAATCATTTGAAAGTGACTGTGCAATGCATATATTGTGCGCATATACGAGCAAAAATGCGTGCGGGCACGCAAACTCAATGTGGATCATCAAGAGCCATTTGCGCCCAACTCAATCAAGCGAGGTATTCTAAGTTTTTTCACCGTTGGTTGCTAGGTGTTCATTGACAATATGCTAGCTTCTTTTCTTTGTCGATCGTGTGATTATGAATCTTAATGTTGAAATGCCGTTCACAATGAATCTCTATTCTAATGTACTGCGTTCTAAAGTAATAACATGGACAAATAAACCGGGAAAGCTGTGCAAATATGTCACCATTGTGCCACGATTATTTCCGTGTCTAAGAAAAATTCCATATGTGGAACCTTCACCAAGCATGATCCCCCCCCCCCCCCTTGAAAGCTCGGCACCTCCCAGTAGTGAATTTCTGGGGAAATCACTGGAGGCCACCGTCATCGCCTCTCCGTGGCATACCTCTCTACCCTACTCATACCTCTACACTCTGGAAGACGAGAAATTTTCTACGTCGACAGCAGCATATGTAGATTGCGCATACAGAAACAGCAAGAGAGAAACTGATGTTCTGAGGCTGGAACACATAGAAGGGACAGATACAAACAAAGCTTCAAATTGCCTAAGAAATCGACGATGAAAGATGAAAGTCACTGAAAAGGTTAGCCAGCTGTAGGGATCGAACCCACATCTTCTGGATTACCGGTCTAGAGCTCTGCCAGAGGATCCAGAAGATGTGGGTTCGATCCCTACAGCTGGCTAACCTTTTCAGTGACTTTCATCTTTCATCGTTGATTTCTTAGGCAATTTGAGGCTTTGTTTGTATCTGTCCCTTCTATGTGTTCCAGCCTCAGAACATCAGTTTCTCTCTTGTTCAACAGGTGCCGCTTGCGTCGATTTCCGTCGTATGAATGTGCGTATGAGTGAGCAAAAATGTAAGAGTGAAAGGAGGGTGAGTGAGAGTGAGTGGCTGGTTTGTCGTCCCTTCAGATGACGCACCCCGAAAGTCGCTTGAGAGGCGTGTTAGCTTAGCTCAATTGGTAGAGCCCTGGACCGATAATCCAGAAGATGTGGGTTCGATCCCTACAGCTGGCTAACCTTTTCAGTGACTTTCATCTTTCATCGTAGAAACAGCAAGTCCGCCTTGGCGTTCGTCATACCACCCGCGGGCGGGTGTAGGCTGTCTTCACTGACTCAAAATCTGCACGTGTCACCCCTGGCTCCCCGCCAATGAACAACCGAAATTCTCTCCCATCTATTCTGAGCAATGCAGATACAACGCTCGCTTTCCGCATGCAGTGAAACTCCTGTCGTGAAGACGCTGCATTAATGCATCGCATGCGACTTGATGTGGCTTTTACAGCTCAGTGGCCTTACCGCTTGCGAGAAGTTGACTCTCCCACCTTCTACCACTCTGGTGCTCTTGCTCACTTACTTGCTCCTGGCCGAATCCAGCCCATGAACGCTCTGCGCTCAAAGCTCTTTTGACCTTTTTTTGACTTTCGATCCTTATTGTGAAGGGGCTCATTCCCCAACGTCGCCACCAGCAATGGGGTAGAGCATCACCCCTGGCGATGGCTCTCCCCATTCATCATCTTAAACTAAAGTTGTTGCTGTTGCAATCGACTGGCGCACCTCTTCCTCAGTCATGATATGACGTACTACTCAGTACGGACGGATTCACGTGACTACTGACACGCCTACCAATCACATGCACCAGTGGCAGTGCGAGCCAATTGACAGAACGCGCCCTGCAACAAAAGTGTCGTTTATATTGGAATTATATTATATATTATTATATTGTTATATTTGAATTATATATCGAAAATGCTATGAGACCAGCATATATGTTGTTTTTGCAGTTTGTTTTGCAGTATAGATGTTGTTTGAGTTCTGCAGCAAGGAGGACATCCTCTGAAAGATAGTATGTGACTACCAGGCGGCTAGATACCTAAAATTGATGAATTATCTTTTTAATCACGGAATTGCGGGCAAAAGAGAGATAGCAGATAGAGAGACTGCCCTCGTTGAATGCCACTCCACGCTTTAAAAATCCTGAAACACATATGTGTATTAAAATATCCATCCCGGATTTTCATCTGTTTTCATCTGCTACTGAGGCGAAACCGAAAAAGCGTGACCTAGGAGCGAATCAGCCTCGCCAACGGAGGGTTATCTGGGCCGAAAAGCTGCTTATCGGACCAACTGAGCAGCACCTACTCAAAATCATTGCTTCATCTTCATCGCTCCCAAGCAAGAGGCCTTCTGATGTGAAACAAGTGCTGTAACCCCCCCCCCACCCACTTCCGGTCCACGCGGTTACGGCTCACTTACATGTCAGAATTTGGGGATGGATATTCTAACGCACGTGCGTGTTTCGAGATTTCTTAAACGTGACATGGCTTGCAACAAGGATAGTCGCTCAATCCTAGTAGTTATACACCATCTTCCAGAGGATGTCCGCCGGGCTGCAGATCTCAGCTGAAACAAACAACATCTACCCTGCTCTCATAGTTTTGTCAGACAAATTTTGTAGGGGCTCAGGAATGAACATCATGTATACAGAGCGTTTCACGAAAAATGAGCCAAACTTGAATAAAAGTGGTTCATCGCACACCAAAAAGACCGACTGCATAGTGTTACTAGTGGTATGAGGATACTCAGACTATTTTTGTTTTGTAATTAATTAATCTTTTTAATTATAAGAATTAGAGCCAAGGCGAAAGTTGTAGCGCGTGCTACAACGACACGAAAGCTTTGCAACTTTGTACCTCTAAAAGATTTTTTTTTTGTTCGGCTCCAAAGACTAACTTTCGGGTTTTCGGAAAAATGCCACGTGACCTGCTGCAGACCCAATCCTGAAATCACGTATAACAAGCGTTATTGTTCGTTTTTAAGTTTGACCTAACCAGACACACTAGTCTCAAAGATGTTCACATTCAAGCAATACAATGAATGGTACTTGAGCAGCACACAAACAAAAGGGCTAGACAATGCAGGTCTGTATTGTGTAATCCATTATCTTCTGTATGTGTGCTTGTGTGGCGCTTAAGTTACATGTATTCTGTAACATCACTAGCTGCATGTCGTACAACACAATTATGTGCTTTGCAAGCAAGGGACATTTCGTGTCCTTGCGTGTCCGTAGCAGGTTCCGCGTTGGTTTTGTGCAAACCCAAACGTTAGTCTGTGAAGCCAAAAAAAAAAGGATGCGTTAGGGAGGTACAAAGTTGCAATCACCGCGTTCCGTGTCATTGTATTGGACACTGCCACTTTCTCATTGACATTTTGGCTGCAGTGATAGTTAAAAAAACTGAGCGATTAACCTCACTTAGTATATAAATCTTCGCGTGTAAATCGCGTGTAAATCCTTTAAAATTCAGACACCAATATTTACCAGCACCGAAAAACGAACACAGACAGCAATGAAATTAACGATGAAAGATGGAAGTCACTGAAAAGGTTAGCCAGGTGTAGGACCCGAACCCACATCTTCTGGCATAGCAGTAGCTTTCATCGTTAATTTCTTAGGCAATTTGAGGCTTTGTAAGTATTTATCCTTTTTATATTATTCCACCTCAGAACATCAATTCTCTCATGCACAGACAGCATTTCGTGTGTGCCCACGCTCATGCCGCCCTCTTATGAATATGATGCACAATCCAACCTTCCATGCCAAGCATATGCCACTTTATAATTATGTGTGCCACTTTACAGGTTATTACGCGTTGAGACGCAGCACGGACGGATCGTACTTCATTCAGTACCTCTGTAAGGTTCTGGCGACACACCACAGCACCAAAGACTTCCTGACTATGATGAGACTTGTCAAGCTTCATGTGTCTGACATAGAAGAATCCATTCATGGACACCAACGTGTGAAGCAGATGCCGTATGCAGCTTCTACACTTACCAAGAATATACTTTGGATGGTAAGTAGTATAGGCAACATTATCTGCGAGCATCTCTCACATCACACCCAAAATAAAAAAATGCTCAAATACAATCTTGCTTTGTCTTGATGAGAGGGCGCTTCAGTTAGCCGTGCTAAGTTAAAGGCGAGGGCTTTATTCAGAGACCATTTCACGCTATTTTACATGGATGGCTCCATAATAAAGAACGCCTAAGACGCCTAGTTCCTCTTCTTCTTACAAGGTGCTCAAGGTCAAGGAAACGATACAATCCAGATCATTGTATCAGCTTGCTTGCGTTTTGATGCTCTGCTCAATGATGCACTGTTTGCAGCACAAGTACGTTACTTACCAGTCAGCATTTGCTTTTTACATGTTTACATACCTGTCAGAATATTTCAAATACAGAAAGACAAAACAGACTGCTTGCTGAGGTAAGGAGATTTTGCAGAGAAACAGTTGAGGCGAGATGAGGGGAATCCCTAAAAATGATGGAGGTGAAATGAGATGAATTTCTAGAAAAGAGATTGAGGTGAGGTGAGGTGAATTTTAGAAAAAGGATTGAGCTGAGGTAAGGAAGGTTTCAGGAACAAAGACAATTGTGGTGAGAAGTTGTTGCAAAATATAGGGGTCAGATAAGGTAAGGAGAATTATCAGGAAAGGTTTGAAGTTACAGAAAATGGATGATGTGAGGTGAGGGGCGTTCACAGAAAAGATTCACGTGGGGTGAGAGAATTACCTGACAAAAAATGATGGTTTTATTTTATTTTTTTACTTTCGTGTTAGCGTCGCGAAGCAACTTTGGCTATGAGCGGCGTACAGATTAGGACAGATGGAGAGAGGACAGCAGGAAGGAGTGGGGAGACAGAGGGGTTAGTATGCGTCCTGGGCCGACTTCAGGGGGAACTCTGCCGACGTTCGTCCGGAAAGTCTTCGGAAAACCCCGGGAAAACCTCAGACAGTACAGCCGGTGGTAGGATTCGAACCAATCAGCACGACACCAACGAGCGAAACGCCTTAACTCACTCGGCCATGCCGCTGGTAAAAGATTAAGGTGAAGTGAGGGGAACCTGCAGAAGAAGGATTGAGGTTAGACAAGGTGAGGGGAATTAGCAGAAAAAAAACGTGAAGTGAAGGGAATTCCCAGAAAACAATATTGAGGTTAGGTGGGGTGAGGAGAATTACTAAAACAGATTGAGATGAGGTGAGGAAAATTCCTAGAGAAAAGATAGAAGATCAGCTATTCATTCAGCGATCTCAGTGGGTGTACTATGCTACAAACCAGTGATGGCCACTAACTACTACAGTACTTTGACACTACACGACACTTCTACAGTACAGTACACTAACTACTACTTCTACAGTAGTTGAACTACAACTACTAGCTACCTCGTGACGGAGTAGTTTAACTAGTAGTTCAACCGCTTTTCAGGGGTGGTAGTTAAAACTACTTCTTTAACTACTGGTATAACTACTTAACGTAGCCCATCAACACCAATCCTATTCTATAGTACACATGCACGGCACAATGGCTCTGCACGTCCGTTCTTATCAAACAAGTAGCCCAAGGTAAAAGTCGGGAGCACAATCGTGCCGTAAAGCTGCGGCAGCAGTTGGCGCCTGCAGTAACCCAACTACTGTAGTTAACTGCTCGAAATAGTAGCTTAACTAGTAATTGCACACTACATTTCTGCAAGTAGTTGATAACTACTTTTTAACTACAATCAGGTAGTTTATCTAGTAGTTTAACTACACGAAGCTAACTACTGGTCATCACTGCTACAAACACCCCATAGAAATCTTCTCGTACAGTGCTTCTTGAGAAGCTCCATAGAGGAGCTTCCATGGACGCTCTGTACAGAGCTTCCTTCCTGAGTATCATTCCGAATAATCCTAGACTTGAAGCCACAATGTTCGGCAAAGAATCACAGTCGATGACTCAACCAAAAGGAGGAAGTTATGTTGTGAATTTTTATTTTTACAACATCAGTTTGCCCCCCCCCCTTTCCTATGGCGCACTCTTGCTGGAACAAAGCTGCTGACAAAAAAATTGACCGAAGACATCCTGCCCGCATTTAGAAGTTCCGAAGTTAAACATAACGAGAAGTCACTCCACTCAAAATCAGAGGTTGGTATCCTCACAAAGGAATTTCAGGTTAGGCTAGGATTGAGGCTAGGTGAGGATTTGTTTTAAATGTTGAGCTGAAGTGAGGGGAACCCACAGAAACAGCGTTGAGGGTAGGTGGGGTGGGGAGAATTTGCAGAAAAAAAAGATGCGTAGTAAAGGGAATGTACAGGAAGCCATATTGAGGTTCGGTGAGGTGAAGGGAATTACTAAAAAAGACTGGGATGAGGTGAGGAAATTCTTCGAAGATTGAAGTTCAGTTATTTGAGAATTCTCAGAAAAACATTGAGGACATGTGATGAGAATTCTTGGAAAACATTTGAGGAGCTGAGGGGAAGTCCCAGAAATATGTTCAATTTATGTATATTTAAGAAAAAAGTCGGCCCAGAATGCATACTAACCCCTATTCAGCACCCGTCCCTGCTGTCGTCTCTCCATTCGTCCAGGCTTTTACAGCGCTCATAGCCACAGTTGATTCGCAGGGTTAGCACTAAAAAAACTAGGAAAATACCGAGAAAAAAAAAGAGGACCAGGTGAGGTTTCCACAAAAAAAATTACATTTCCGAAAAGAAAAAAAGACTGAGGTAATGTGATGGGAATTCCTAGAAAAAGATTGATGTGAGGTGAGGAAAATTTCGAGAAATGGGTTGAGTTGAGCTGAGAAGAATTCCTCAAGAAAGATTGGGATATGGAGAGGGAATTTTAGGAAAGGTCTGGGGTGAGGAAATTTCCCAGAGGAAAGATCTAGCTGAGGAGAAGCCTTTGGCGACTTTGAGAATATAAACGTGACTGCAGAGGAACGCTTCTGTGTTTGAGAGGTTCTGAACCTGTGGCCTCACTCCAGGAACTAGCCATATACCTATGAGGCATTGAAAGTCGTGAAGTTATAAATTAATACAAGTAAGGATAACGCACAAATCTCTTGGCCCTCAAAGTTTTCGGGTTTCCCTTCTAGATTTCCTTTTCAGCATTACCATAAGGCTCAAAATAACAGGCAAGTATGGGGCCAACTCTGCTTGCACTAGATGCGGCGTCACTTTCGCTGGTGGCACAGACGTGGCCCTAACTTCCTCAAGTTGCCAAACTGTAGGGATTGTACCGGACCTGTAACTACGTTCGTTCGCCAGGCCCTCCTCTGTGTCAAATTCGCTGTAGAAATATATAGATAGAGAGAGAGAGAGAAAAGAAAAATGGACAGAAATTAAACAGCTGCGGGGACTCTTCTAGATTTAAACAGGCTATAGCGCAGCGAGTTCTAAACTGAGACAACACCATTACGAAACGTTCCAATATTTAACGATAGCGACACACGAAACAACGCAATGCTGGAACGGCGCGAAAGAACAAGTGAGCGACTGCATCGAGTAACCGATTTTTAGTTGTCAGCTTACGTTCCTCAACCTTTGAGAGACTAGCTTATTTCAAGCGAGTGGTTTCAAAAGGACGTGAGACGTGACCAATGTGAATTTCGTTTGGACAATAGAGTTTCGCCACTGCCTTAGGGCTATTTTAGGCATTTTTCTATGTTTAAACGGAGTTTTAAGCTTCTACGCCAAAAAAGGCGCAAACCCCGGAATAGGCATTTGTACGCATGCACTATCAAATAAATACAGGAGGTTCCTCAGCACCCACATCGTTTCTGCCACTTGGTACTTTTTAGCAACTGTCCAGGGTAAAGGGCCTTGTGACAGCATCGGAGGAATGGTGAAATGCCTAGCAGGAAAAAGGGCAATGCTTCAACACTCCTTCACGGAGGAGGATCTCCGGGTGGGCCAATCAGGGTCTCAAAGGTTCGAAACTAGTTTCGGTTTAGCAACAGTTTATAAGTGAGATGAGAGATTTCCTTGAAGAGCGATACCAAAGCACGTGAGCATATAGTGACTTTTGCGCCCGCTGTCTGCGCTGGCCCCAAACGTCAGAAATTGCTTTTTCCGCAATAAAAAGTAAACAGTTTTCAAACTTGCTCCTTGTGTTCCTTGAGCATGATACTCTTTTTGCACTTCACCATTTTCTAAATTTTTGGTGAAAGCTGCATTTTCGCCAGAGTCGACTCTTTCGCACATTGCTTCGCCTCTCAATGGGAAAATTTAGTTTTGATGTACCCACTCGTATCTCAGCGTTTAAAATAGTTTTATAATTTTACTTCGAGCGATGTAGGCTTCTCGAAAAAAATTTGCCGTCGCCTTTAAGGTGCATACGGCGGATAGCTCAAATATTTGCGACCCTAGGATAGGTAGACGAAGGAAACAAAAATAACAGTAACAGCAGCTCAAATAATGGATTACGATTCAGCTAGGTGTCTGGTTCCTGAAGTCTTGCAGACCTTCATTGCAAATCTTAAAGTCTGCAGTGCGCACAGAAATAAGATACCATTAAAAATGTAGGAAAGATGTTATTGAGTTAACATGTCATTATAGCCTTCACTTAATAGATTCCTGCCTAAGCAACGCGCTCTAATAAGGTGGTTACATGGACGAACCTGGGGAACATGTGTGAACAGGTATTTACTGTTATCATTTACATGTAATCCTCCAAGCCACAACTGCTACCAGTCCTGGTGCGTACAGAACAGGATGGCTACAAATTGAAGCTCGAAGTATTTGAAGATCTTATGTGGAAGGGTGTTGAGAACCTACCTGCTGTCATCCTATCGGTGGCCGGCATGCTCGAAAGTGGAAAATCTTTCCTTCTTAACAATCTCGTAAGGTATGTTAGCCTTTCCTTTTCCACGAGTGAGTAGGTGGTAGACAGGAAGACTGCGCATTCTCTACACAGATATCTGGAATTGATGGAGACTGATGCAACCTCAGAGGACTGGATGGATGATCCCAAAGAGCCACTTAGAGGGTGTGCTTGGAAATACGGACCGATAGAGAACACCTATGGGATACTCATCTGGCACAAAATCTTCAGGATCAGGACGTTGTCCGGCCCCGTGGCAGTTGTCTTGATGGATGCCGAATGCATATCACTTGATCGATTCAACTCTGAGGCCGAACTATTTCTGTTTCGGCTCAGCCAGATCCCCAACTCAACATTGATCTTCAGCCAGATCCCCAACTCAACATTGATCTTCAACGTCACAGAAACTCCAAGGGATAATTATTATTCGAAACTGGTGAGATTATTCGCACAGTCCTACTTGCCAAACGAGCCGATGTCCCATGTAGCCGATGATACCAAGGCCGCCAAGCACGACGCGCCGGCGCGGGTACACGTTTTCCGCAGGGTATCACATGCTGCCTCGTCGGGATTGCAAAGGAGTTCGTGTCGTTTCAAATGTTATGAATCATACGCCAAAAGTACAGGAGTCGTGACTTGGCCGTGACAAGTTATTGGTCCCGCTTTTAGGTACGTTTTGAAAATTTTCTAACAGATAAGACCCACTCGTAGATAAGCGGCGGGCAGACGACTGATTTGTGCGACAAAGGAGACCATAGAGAAAGCCATAAATCATGTGGTCCATACTGCAGGGGTCGGCATGGTTTAGAGCAAAGGAGGTCAGTTGTAGTGTTCTACCAAGATCGGATTGTGCCGTGGCTGCCGGTTTTTCATGGATCCACAGCCAGTGGCCCTGCAGTAGGTATGAATCACTGTCACCACTTTAGTTAAAGCTACTTGAGCGAAGGCACCGGGAAGATCAATCTACTCTAATGTGGGCGCGCCCCTGTTACGCACTGTTCGTGCATCAGGAGGTCGGTGCTGTTCCAGAGGCACTGTCGCCACCTTCGCTAAAGCCGGCGTATGAGAAAAATACCGGGAGAAAATAGTCATCAGATAGGCCACACCGGTGTTAGGTCATCAGATTAGGTCATCAGATAGGCCGCACCCGCAGAACGCCTGTGAGTAAAAAAAATGCACATAAGTCGCGGCTAGTACGAATAGTGAAAGTAGTGAAATTACGGTACTTCTCAAGACATTTTACTGGAACAGTGTTCTTGAAATTATTATTTCTTGCAGAATAAGCGCGCATGAGCCTGCAGGCCGTGGAGTCCGCATTTGTCACGAGATGGAAACGCGATCTCATCGAAGTTGGATGGCGTTAATTTGTACGCAAGAAACGCGAACTGGACGAGACATCGCGAGGGGAGGCCGTTTTCGGCACCGATTCCGGGTACAGATAGGGTCAGGAGGGAGAGAAGAGAGCGGCGAGTGAAACGCTGCTATCCTTCTCTCCCAGGACATATCGCCTCACCTCGTGAGCTTGCTGTATGCGGCGGCTGCTATGCGCCGGCCCACGAGTGCTGTCAGGAATGATTCCTGTCACCATTAGTACAACGTATGCAGAAACCTCCAGAAACGAATACACAAAACAAAATTGCCTTTTGTGTGCAACATGGTAATCGAGAATTTAGCGTACACGCTGGATGTGCATGGCTGTCATAATCATAAACAATGACAAAGAGAGCGGGCAACACCGCTATTACTGGGAGGAGTGGCAGTTCACTTCATATGGATGCCCGAGGAAGCAAATTGCATTATACAGGGAGCTTGCTCTAACGTGTCCAGAAATTGTGTTTGAAGCGGGCGATAAAATAAATGCAAGTGGTACTTTTCTGCTATTTGAGTAAGAAACAGACGCTGCTACAATATAGTAGCACCTGTTTCTTAGACAAGTAGCTGAAAAGTAGCGCTCCTTTCTCTTTTATCGCTGGCTTTAAATAAAATTTCTGGACACGTTAGAGCAAACACCCACTATATGGAACCGAAAATGTAACGAAGTTGATAACCATCCCTAACCTATACATCCCTTCAATTAAGTAGTATATACAACTGTTCTTATCACATTCACATTTTATACGTACTAAAACATAGTTTCCAGCACAGTAAGGTATTTAATACACGTATAAATGGAAAAGCAGCAAAAGACGTTGGAGAGTAGTAGAATTAATGGTACGCAGCAGTGCTTTATCCAGAATACCGAGCATGGGGGATGTTGCACGAAATTATGTGGGGGGGGGGGAGGGGTTTATAATTGAACCTCTGTATGAAAGAAGGGGATAAGCCGAAAAATCCCAAACTGAGAAAAGGCCCTGATCTGATTGTGCGTCTCATTTACACACATGCATTTCCCATTTCTTACCCTCCTGTAGCGGGCCAATAAATTGCCCCAATAGGCTCCGAAATTTTCTTTTCCCGGGACATACTGGTATGTAGATGTTATTGCAGCAAAAATAGCAAAAAGGGGATAAATTGACTTATGCCCTTATTGCATACAGATGTCCAATTGTTGTCATGGTTCCCACAAAATTTGGGCAAAAAAATTCAAGGGCCTATTTCAAGGTCCTTTTAAGGCACAGATGTAGTTCTGCCCTGCAAAGCTGGAGGAAAAGATAGGGAACGTCTCGATACAGTTGGGGAGTGCAGAAGGGTCTGGATCAGTCACTGCAGCAGAATACACAACATTACTGAAAGCCAGTTCCTGACAGCGTTCATTATGAAATTTGAAATTGCATCGAATTACTTAATCAGGGACATGGTGGGTCGGTCTCATTTTGGTTGCCTTTGATCCAGTACGGCCCCGTGATGTCCAGTGCTCTCGTCTCCGCGCCTATCTTTTTAGTAAGTTTGTTCAAAAACATGTAGGCCCAGTTTTCGTATTTTGTTTCCTTTGATTGGAGCAGCCCTTTTTGGGAGAACCTCTTACAGTCAGACCATTAGATTTGGACATGTCATCCTGCGGTTCTGCTTGACATTCTGCGAGCCGATTCAGTACATTTTTCATCGTGTTAATATCATGGCAGTAATAAACAGAACTTTTGCTCTAGTGCATGTATGACGCTGTTTCTGACTCGTCTTTCTTCTCTTCGCTGGACCTTCTGTAGGTCTTGCAGTGGTGCTGAGTTTTCACTCGTAGTCGGAGCACATGTAATATCATCATGATGTAAAATATCCACTTTTATGTCACTACGTGTGTCAATATTCCGATCTAACGTTATAGCTCGACACTTCCAGTATTTCTCCGGTAGATGTTCAGATCCCCATGAGTCAAACAATACAAATATGACACAAACATGCTTGCAAGGAAGCTGCGTGGTAATGGAATCCTTGCAGGTGCAGGAAGGTGCATTGAAGTTCACTGTATGGTGGAGCCCATCTTGAGACAATGACCTCACCTTAAATATCCCTTGGCCATCGTCATTATCACCCAGAATGTGCTCACTCATAAAGTCACCAGCAGCAGTTATGCGTGTCATGATATGTTTTACGACCTTTGGTGGCCTGTTGTCAGGGCCGGCGATAGGGGTAGGCGAGTAAGGCGACCGCCTTAGGCCCCGCGCACGAAGCACTGAACGACAAGCGATTACTTGTGAAAAAAAATATCGAGTATCCACTTAGTCGCGATATTCGGCTAAAACAGAAATGAGACAAGAGTGTGTTATGTGCAATTTGGTCATGTGACCAAAAAAGTCCCACTTCTAAGAAAAATCCGCCAACCCTGCAAGCTATACCGATGATTTCGTACCCTTTTCTCACGCTGCCCTATTTCCCGTACTGCTAAAATCTCCCACTGCGAAAATATTATAATTTCTTCTATTTTTCATTACTGCTGGTGTGAAACAGGCCCCGCGATGTGCCTTTGCCTCAGGCCCCACACACCCCTAGCACCGGCCCTGCCTATTGCGAAGATACGATGGAAGGTCAGGACGGCACAGCCTGTACTCCGTTGAAAGCTTCATGTTTCGTCCTAAAAGGATTCGTTTTTTTTTCTCTCTCTCTCTGGAAGAAACTGGCCAATGAGAGTTCTAATTAACCCGGCTGGGCTTTTTCGCCCACTGTGCTGTTTAATATAGTGCTCTTTGAGCAATTTGTTTTATGGTTCAACTCCACTGTTGGTACCGATAGGGAGTTGAAGCCGAAACAGTTTCACCCACATCTTCTCTATTGAGAACCAGACTTGATTCAGGTAACGTTGTAACTTAGAGTTTGATGACCAGACTTCTGATGACCACAAGGCTTCTTTTGCAATCTTATATTCCTCTTCAGTGGTTTCCCTGGCGATTTTTCTCAGGAGTGTCAGTGCTTTTTCGTGATTTCTCACGCCATTCTCTTTCCTTCTGAGCCACCTATCCCATACTCTTTCCCGATGTACGTCACAAATGGCTATTTGACTGTCTGAAAAAATTGCAGTAAAAACATTTATCTCTGCTATCCAGAACCAGGGAAGGGTAACGGAAACGGTATATTACCGAAATTGGAGATGGTAACCATAACCGAAACGGAAGCGCATACCACGGTCCTCCATTACCGGAAACAGAAACGAAGACAAATTTATGGCCCGGTATTGAATTCGGGTAATGGCTATTCCCGTTGTGCGATGACATTTGTGTGACTTCTCATATTTCGTTTTTGTATTTTGCTGAGTCCATTCCCTGGAATGCTCTAAATACTCCACACAAGCCGCAATACTGGATCTCGAGGGTGCATCCGTCGCTTACCTCGTCCCAGTCCTAATAACTCCACGACATCAACACATGACTACACTCCACCATAGCACGAGGGTGACAGCCTACGATTTTTAGGTACTTCTTTTGTACTTTTTTTTTTTTCATTTCACCGTGGCCATGGCAATATTATTTACTACTGACAGGGTCCACTTATAAATGCGACATTTTATGAAGGTTACGCCCGTCTTCAGTCGCTGGACTCCGTGTGACTGAAGACATGTTCCTACATTTCTGTTTGTTTGTTTTTTTTTTATCTAGCAAGATGCTTGCATCCCGACGACGTAAAATTCCTTGTGTACTGTGTACGCGTGACACCGAAGCAGCACTTACGTAAAACAGGGTGGTGATAGAGCCGGACGGGTCGTCCTCCCGCAGCTCTGTAACAACCGTTCCATTACCGGAAACAGTAAGGGAAACGCAATTGGAAGGCTGGTGTCACAAACAGATTATGGAAACGCCAGAAGGAACAAGGGCAGGGCATAATCAGTGGTTTTGTGTGTTGCATCTAGGCACACAACAGTATCTGCATATGTTTGCATGAGACACTTCATGAAGGCAGACCGATAACAGAAAAGTAGCTTTTCAGTACACTCGTTTGACACAAGAGACAACATGTCACCACTACCAGAAGCGTATGGAACATCAGGGCCGTTCTGTTCTATGTGCTCACTCGATCGGTACGGGCGAAAAAAAAAGTGTGATATTGATTCTTGTTCTTGTAATGTCCTTATAAGAGCTGGTGCGTTGTCCTGGTCCACCTCACTGAAGCGGTCTTTTCCCAGCACAGAACGAATGCGGTTACCAGTGTCTTCCTTCGTAGGATAGAATGATCTGCTCGCATCTTCAGGCTTTTCTTTGCCAGCAAGCGTGGTATGATCTAAGAAGTATACAAGGCACTGCTGCACTTCCTTCACAGATGCACATATGCATAAGGGCACAGATGTTGTGCCCTTATGCACAAGCCTTTCAATTTCTTCTGTAATTTTACTGTCGACTGGCTGTGCCTAGTAGATAGCTGCTCCAAACTTGTGGTTTGTGTGTTCATCCTTAGCAGAAATGCCGTCATATATTCTCTGTTCAACCAGCAGGGAACTGTCACTTTCTCTGACGGCATCACGAAGCTTAGCAAGTGATTTGCCTTTTGCGTCTTTTCTTCCTCTTGTACTGAGGGCGTTGCTCACCTAAAAAGGAATTGCAAGTGTAAGTGTAGAAAAGTAAATATATTTTGTGATGCTCTGTTTGTGTGAACCGTTGGTAATTCATTAGTTTAAAGGGAAACACACTAACAGACAAAACAAGCAAGAAGCAAGACAGAACACATGGCGCAGATTTTCTGTTTATATACAGGGTGGGTGCTAACAAAGGTCAGTCACATTTTCGCGAGTGGCGCAATACCTACTTGACTGACAGGCTTCCGCTATCGCAGAGCGCATAATTTGTGCCAGAAAAGCCTTCGAGAAAATCGTGGTTACCAGGCACTGCATGACAAAGTAAATACGACCACGCAAACGTGTTCATGTTCATGTTTCGTGTTCATGCATTTCTTATGCGCAGTACACATGTAAACACGGCGATCTGCCCTTAGTTGAGTGCAGCTTCCGCCTAGGGGAGCTAGCGGCGTGAAAAGCGAAAACAAATTCGTGTCGACTAGGGCCCCTATAGGCGGACGCTATACACAACAGACAGCAGATGACAACAGATTGCAGACCGCCGTGTTCACATCGGTATAGTGCATAGGAAATGCATGATGACGAAGGTTTGCGTGGTCGTATTTACTTTGTTATGTTATGTCTGGTAACCACGATATTTTCGGAGCCTTTTCTGACACAAATTATGCACTCTGTTGTGGCGGAACTATGTCCGTCAAGTAGGTATCGCGCCACGCGCAAAGATGTGACTGACCTTTATAGCAGCCGCCCTGTACATTTGTAGCACACAATAGGGGCATTCAAAACAGTGGCCATGCAAAGTTTAACCGCATTCATAGACACTGAACAGGAAAGGAATAAGGGGAAGGAAAGGCCTAGAAGCATTTCATTTGTGAAGTGTTTCTAGGGTGACTTGTCAATACTGAACTTGTGTATGAAATAAGACCAGCGGCGAATCCCCTTACATACACAGAGGTTGGGCAGGCTGTCACGAATTTGTTGGTGCGACGTTATGAGGCAGGTATTGTCATTTTCACTCGCATGAAACACACGATTTTTAGCATATCCTGCAAGAATTTCAATATGAATGTCAGCTGGTAAACGCATTAGAGGGGGCCTGCCCCCCCCCCCCCTTGGCACAATGAGCGCCTATGCCTTCAAATGTTTCGGTGGAAAGATTCTTAACGCACAATGAAGTGGAATGTGCAGTAGGATTGCCGTGGGTAAATTACCGTGTACTCTGGGTATGCTTGTATCTCTTTTATATGCATATAAGCATATCTCATATGCTTATATGCTCATGCATATAGGCATAGCTCTTTTATATGCATATCTTATTTGTTTGCAGTTTCATCTTCTTCTTTTTTGTTAGTTCTGCCCAGTCGGATGTACAGCTGGTCGAAGCCTGAAACCAGTTACGGCACTAAATGAGAAAACTTGACTTTTTTTTTTTCTTTTTTGAATGAACAATGGTAGCATGTGATGTTGAACGAGTATGCATAAAAATTACTTGAAAAATATTTTGCTTAAAATATTTTGCTTAATAGAGTCATTTCATATATTTGGTCTAACCACCAGTAATCGACTTTGCGTATATATGTAATTTATTATCTACTGATACCCCACTACTCTCTTCCATATATGACTAATCAGTTTGTTGATACGTGCTGTAACAATGTGTGGTATACATCTGGAAATGAGAAACTGGGCTAGAGCACATTTGATGCAAGAGGGATGCTGCAGGCATAGAACAAAATTAGAACATTGATTCTTAGCTACATTGGTACTTAATTGCTATCACTAAACTCTGTAATAATGTACTAGTAATAATGTTTTATAACCTGGAAAATATAAAACCGTTGTTAAAGACAAAATGCTCCTACATATTGCAGTGTTGGTGCACAGTGAACAAACCAGAGGTGTCCCTGTTTACCATAGCTCTCTTATATTGTATTGTATTGTCTGAAGGCTTTTGTGCAGTCACATCAAGCCATCATGAATGGTTCTATATGACTAGAAAACAAGTTGTTGTTCAGAACTCATCGAAATAATATTTACCATTTCTGTTTCGACATGGTGCCTGTCCTTGCCAAAGATAAAGCCCTTCGTTATCCAAGCAGTAACTTCGAATGGCATGTCTAATGCAACAGGCACTCCACGCTTCCCAGTGCTGAACATAAGTCTGCCTAGGTTGCCGCATAGTACAAATGAAAGTTAGTCTTCAAAGAAGCGTGAGAAAAAAAAATTATAGTTGCTCGCCGTAACATGTACAGGGTGGGGGTCAGAAAAAATAGCCGCACAACAATCTGGCTCTACTTTATCTGCACCCACCCTGTGCATATACATACTGCACAACATACACCTGCACTACAAACATTTTCGCCCAGCATCTCCTCCCCTCTTTGTAAGAATCTGCTATTTAGGACTAATGCCAGGAGTAATATACGAAGACATAACAATTAGTATGTACTGTAATAATTATTTCATACTGTAATAATGGTATGAAGCTCAGCGTAATCAGTGCTCCTGTCTGGACGAGCGTACCGCGCTTTCTCAGTTTGGAAAGATACCCCAATGCTGCAGATATCATTCTCCAGCTTGCTGAGACAGTCGTCACTCAGCAGGTATCCACACCACCGTGACCCCTCCTTCTTGAGGTCGTTTAGATGCCGCTTAGGCGATATTTCTTCATCAATCTCCAACATGCAAAAGCAGCGAACGCAACCGAGATATACACGTGCGCAAACCGTAACTCTCGTTTCTCGTTGTCATGCAAAAAAAGAAAAAAAAAAGACAGCGTACATGTTCTCTCTCACACCTCCCTCTCTGCTGCGCCTTTCTGTACCTGGAATCCGTGCCGGAAACGGTCTCCCCATCGCGAGTGATCAGTGTACGAAACACTGAAGAGCATCGTCGCCGATGATCTCAGTTCTAACAACTTTTTCTGTTTCGTCGTCACGGTTCGGACATTTCGAATACATACCCCATGAGCTTACTCGTTGTGGATTGGTGCTGTGTCTTGATGGAAATTACGTTTTCAAAGGCATGTAAGTGCTCAACAATCAGTTGCCGAAAAATTCACGTCATGCTACGCTGTGATAATATAATCTGTGATGTGATACGCCGCTACGACGCTCCATGCACTCCGTGCACATATGCACTGTTGCTCAGTGATGATGTTGTTCAATGTTGTCCAGTGTTCAGAGACAGCCAGTAAGGAGGAAGAAGGCACCGGAAAAGGTCCACATGAGGTCCCGAAAAGGTCGCCTCTGACGTACGGAGGACTCCTTGCGAGGGTGCGGTGATGTTATTTTTGCACTTTATACTATATCCCAAGTTTAATACAGAAACCGACACTGAAGATTTTTGTTTAAGTTTAATTTGTACAAGCTTTCGCGTGGAGGTCCACGCTTCCTCAGGTACAAAGTGAAGTGGTGACACACATAAGTATATATAGTATAGACATATACACGACTAAACATACTGCTGTACAAAGAAAGGGAAAAGGGAAGGGGAAGGAGATATGGTGCCACATGTCTGTGTACAATGAATAGCTGGGCAGACGGATAAGTGACCTCTAAACGTTTAAGAACAGTTAAAGGTGTTATTGTGAACAAAAAGGCTCGCCAACCCAGTTTCGCGGAAGGGGGGGTCAGGAGTATGGGAAACGAGTGGCCCAGAATGGACAAAGGGGAAGGTTACGGATTATCTAACGGAGTGCCAGACGATGACTGAAGCGAAGATTCAAGAATTGTGCACAAATAAATATAGATATACAACTATTAAATTTACATAAGCGAATATAACGAGCCAGGACTAAGATTCAGACCATTTGGTGTGAGACACTTGAATGGCGAAATTAAGTAGGACTCCCTATTCTTACGCTTAATGTCGGTGCGGAACCCAGATTCTAACAATATAATTTTCAAATCAGTTTCAAAATCGTGATTAGGTTGATTGAAATGAATGGCGACAGGAGTTTGGCGGGCATTTAGGATATCAAATTTGTGGCCGTAAAATCTTTTTCTCATTGTGTTGGAGGTTTCACCGATGTATTGTGAATTGCACTTGCAGCAGAATATCAAGTAACAAATATTGGGTGAATTACAGTGGAGTGAATGACGAATTTTCAAACAGAAGTCACCCAAAGTGCTACGGGCAATGGTGGACAGCGCGATAAATTTACAGGTCTGGCACCGTGTACTACCACAGGGATAACAACCCGGCGAGCGCTTCATGATGCATGATGACGTGAGGATGTCGCGCAAATTTTTGGATCTACGGAATGCTACTAATGGGGGAGTCGGAAAAACTTCTTTTAATTGCTCGTCAGCATGTAATATATTGAGGTGGCGTCTAAGAATGGAATTGGTATTGACAAGTGATTTATGATATGTAGTGGATAAAACTACATTACTTAAGTCTTCTTTGCGTTTCGGGGTGAATAAGGACTCCCTGGATAGGCTAGATGATTTGGCAACAGAGTCATGGATGAGTTCAAATGGGTAATTCCTTTTTTGGAAATCAGATACCATTTGCTGAGCATGTTTTACAAAATCAGTCTGATCTGAGCAGATTCGTTTCAGGCGCAAGAACTGACCATATGGAATACTCCTTTTCTGGTGATTAGGATGATAGCTTTCATAGTGGAGATATTGGCGCTTGTCCGTTGGTTTCTTGTATAGTTCAGTGGTCAGCCTACCAGATTTACATGACACTGTCACATCAAGGAAGTTGATGGATGACCTTGAATAGTTACAGGTGAATTTAATTTTGCTATGCAGAGAATTGAAGTGATCAAAAAATGACTGCAGAGATGCCTCATCACCAGACCAGAGGACAAAAATGTCGTCGATGAACCTGAGATATATGAGTGGCTTAAGGGGGAAAGAATTAAGGGCTAAGTTTTCAAAACGACCCATGAATAAATTGGCATAATTAGGTGAGACCCGGGAGCCCATGGCGGCGCCATGAATTTGAACGAAGTGTTGATCGTTGAATACGAAGTTATTACAGCCAAGAACTAGTTCTAAAAGGGGGATGATAGCGGGCATGGGAAGAATATCGGAAGGGTGAGAATTAAGGAACTGTTCAACAGCAGAGAGACCCTCGTCATTAGGAATATTAGTGTATAGCGAAACGACATCCATTGTTGCCAACAAAATGTCAGCATGGTTACTGAAATGGTCATGGACAGCGTTAATTTTGGAAAGAAAATCGTTTGTGTCTTTGACAAAGGATGGGAGAAGGGGTGGGATGTGTTTGATGCAGTGGTCAGCAACTAAGGATAAATTCTCTGTCGGTGTGTTTATTCCTGAAATAATGGGCCTCCCGGGGTTATTGGGTTTATGAACTTTGATCAAAAGATAAAAATTACCTGGTGTGACGTTCTTAGGACGCAAGAATTTGGAAATATGGGACGGGATAAGTTTACTAGTGACGAGTTCATCAATTTTCTTATTAATAAGAAGACAAAAGGAAGGGGTTGGATCCTGAGCGATAGCTCTGTAGAACGAGCGGTCACTCAACTGCCTGTCCGCTTCTGCGATGTAGTCGGATGAATTGACAACCACTATACCGCCACCCTTGTCCGCCGGTCTGATGATAATGTCTTTACGGGCTTTAAGATTTCGCGTGGTGCGTCTGCTCAAGTACGCTCTTCCCTTCCAGCCGAGGCACAGAGGAGAGTTGGCCGTCGTTCCCCGATGACAACACGTAAGCAGTCTAGACAACGCAGGTCCGGCCGGACACGATGACTTGTACAGAAAAAATGAATGTCATTCAGTGCCCTTCTTGAAAGCGCGTAAACTTTTGGCTAGGAAAGCTAGATTCCTGTCTAATTTTAGTTTTTATTCAGATTGTATATCTCAACGTAAAACTCCCAAAGGTTTATCACTGTCCATCACCCCGTCTTTTAAGTTCCATTCCCCCTTGAGCTCTACGAAGTGGGCTACCGCTCTCAATAATGCGTCGCTCCAACTAATTAAAATTCTCAGACAGGAAAGTTCTTACGTCTTGAAAGATATTGATAACCAGCTCAAACAGCTTGCGAACAAACTCTCTCATCATGAAGTTCTT
The DNA here is from genome assembly GCF_037126465.1 of Ornithodoros turicata. Taxonomy (NCBI): domain Eukaryota; kingdom Metazoa; phylum Arthropoda; class Arachnida; order Ixodida; family Argasidae; genus Ornithodoros; species Ornithodoros turicata. The sequence goes on from NC_088201.1 coordinate 230,353,266, forward strand.
AATCTCTCTAAATTCACTGCCAATAAGCTGAAGAAAATTCACGAAATCAAAACAAAAAAATCGAAACGCGATAATCTTATCCTATCTCCCATTTTAGCGCATGGCATTTGTGACGCGATAAATTCTGAACCATCTTCCACGGAGGCTGGCCATAACACCGTCTTCAATCTTTCTGATGTGACCCTCGACCAGGCTGAACTTAGTGTTCTCTCAAAAGGTCTCAGTTTTGTACCAACGGAGCGTAATATTGATGAATTTGAAATTTTGGATGATCTGCACAACTTAGGTAGGAGAATGCACCTGAAAACCTTCTTTCACGATAAACCTAGCTCAGATGCTGCGCCCTTCCGAAACCCCTCTAGCTGGACGCCGGACTCCTCTAGAACTAGCCCCCTCATTGATAATTACATCAAGGCCGTTCACAAGGATATCAAGACTAGTTATTCGAAATCTATTGTACACACTGATAACTTGTCTAATTGTGAGAAAGTAGCGCTACGAAATCTTAAAGCCCGTAATGAGATTATCATCAGACCAGCGGACAAGGGTGGCGGTATAGTGGTTCTCAATACATCCGACTACATCGCAGAAGCGGACAGGCAGTTGAGTGACCGCTCGTTCTACAGAGCTATCGATCAGGATCCAACCCCTTCCTTTTGCCTTCTTATTAATAAGAAAATTGATGAATTCGTCACTAGTAAACTTATCCGTCCCATATTTCCAAATTCTTGCGTCCTAAGAACGTCACACCAGGTAATTTTTATCTTTTGATCAAAGTTCATAAACCCAATAACCCCGGGAGGCCCATTATTTCAGGAATAAACACACCGACAGAGAATTTATCCTTAGTTGCTGACCACTGCATCAAACACATCCCACCCCTTCTCCCATCCTTTGTCAAAGACACAAACAATTTTCTTTCCAAAATTAACGCTGTCCATGACCATTTCAGTAACCATGCTGACATTTTGTTGACAACAATGGATGTCGTTTCGCTATACACTAATATTCCTAATGACGAGGGTCTCTCTGCTGTTGAACAGTTCCTTAATTCTCACCCTTCCGATATTCTTCCCATGCCCGCTATCATCCCCCTTTTAGAACTAGTTCTTGGCTGTAATAACTTCGTATTCAACGATCAACACTTCGTCCAAATTCATGGCGCCGCCATGGGCTCCCGGGTCTCACCTAATTATGCCAATTTATTCATGGGTCGTTTTGAAAACTTAGCCCTTAATTCTTTCCCCCTTAAGCCACTCATATATCTCAGGTTCATCGATGACATTTTTGTCCTCTGGTCTGGTGATGAGGCATCTCTGCAGTCATTTTTTGATCACTTCAATTCTCTGCATAGCAAAATTAAATTCACCTGTAACTATTCAAGGTCATCCATCAACTTCCTTGATGTGACAGTGTCATGTAAATCTGGTAGGCTGACCACTGAACTATACAAGAAACCAACGGACAAGCGCCAATATCTCCACTATGAAAGCTATCATCCTAATCACCAGAAAAGGAGTATTCCATATGGTCAGTTCTTGCGCCTGAAACGAATCTGCTCAGATCAGACTGATTTTGTAAAACATGATCAGCATATGGTATCTGATTTCCAAAAAAGGAATTACCCATTTGAACTCATCCATGACTCTGTTGCCAAATCATCTAGCCTATCCAGGGAGTCCTTATTCACCCCGAAACACAAAGAAGACTTAAGTAATGTAGTTTTATCCACTACATATCATAAATCACTTGTCAATACCAATTCCATTCTTAGACGCCACCTCAATATATTACATGCTGACGAGCAATTAAAAGAAGTTTTTCCGATTCCCCCATTAGTAGCATTCCGTAGATCCAAAAATTTGCGCGACATCCACACGTCATCATGCATCATGAAGCGCTCGCCGGGTTGTTATCCCTGTGGTAGTACACGGTGCCAGACCTGTAAATTTATCGCGCCGTCCACCATTGCCCTTAGCACTTTGGGTGACTTCTGTTTGAAAATTCGTCATTCACTCCACTGTAATTCACCCAATATTTGTTACTTGATATTCTGCTGCAAGTGCAATTCACAATACATCGGTGAAACCTCCAACACAATGAGAAAAAGATTTTACGGCCACAAATTTGATATCCTAAATGCCCGCCAAACTCCTGTCGCCATTCATTTCAATCAACCTAATCACGATTTTGAAACTGATTTGAAAATTATATTGTTAGAATGTGGGTTCCGCACCGACATTAAACGTAAGAATAGGGAGTCCTACTTAATTTCGCAATTCAAGTGTCTCACACCAAATGGTCTGAATCTTAGTCCTGGCTCGCTATATTCGCTTATGTAAATTTAATAGTTATATATCTATATTTATTTGTGCACAATTCTTGAATCTTCGCTTCAGTCATCGTCTGGCACTCCGTTAGATAATCCGTAACCTTCCCCTTTGTCCATTCTGAGCCACTCGTTTCCCATACTCCTGACCCCCCTTCCGCGAAACTGGGTTGGCGAGCCTTTTTGTTCACAATAACACCTTTTACTGTTCTTAAACGTTTAGAGGTCACTTATCCGTCTGCCCAGCTATTCATTGTACACAGACATGTGGCACCATATCTCCTTCCCCTTCCCTTTCTTTGTACAGCAGTATGTTTAGTCGTGTATATGTCTATACTATATATACTTATGTGCGTCACCACTTCACTTTGTACCTGAGGAAGCGTGGACCTTCACGCGAAAGCTTGTACAAATTAAACTTAAACAAAAATCTTCAGTGTCGGTTTCTGTATTTTGTTTGTGATCTACAGGACTTGACTCCCCTCTTCGTATACGCTTCTATATCCCAAGTTTGTAAAATAATGTTTCAGGACGTCCTTAGCATGTTTTAGGACACGTTTGGGTGTGTGTACGTGGCGCTCGATGTGTGTATAAAATTGTGTGAATGTGCGCGTGTGCGGAAATATATCTTTGTGAAGCTGGGACCCCACTTGACAACTAAGCTCTTTGTATATGCCTTTCCGTGTTACTCAACAGGCAAAGGTATGTACGATTGCATGAATTAATGTTTAAAAGATACAAGACATCGCATTTTAATAGAGTTGCCTGTTGTTTGACAGTGTGCGCATTTGTCGTACTTGTAGCTGTGTTCAAGCTTAGATTTCTCGGTAAACTGCCGAGTATATGTCGTATAATGCTGTTCAATAATTTCCTCGCATTACAACATGTTCTGCTTTTCAATGTGCACTTTGCTCGAAGACATGCCATTTATTACCACTATTATGTTAATGGTCGTGGTGCTTAATTTTACAGTCATAGCTCTTTTGCTGTTGTAGAGGAAATGTTGGTGCTTGAACGTTGAACATAATGGTAGAAATTCCTGTAATGCACGTGTCCAACTTTCCATTCAGGGGTATTTGGTAAAGGGATTAATTCATCTATGAGTGTTCATGACAAGACATTGGAGGTAGCAGCCAGAAATGGGAAGTGAGAAAAACTTGGAGCGCTTGATTGCTAGTAATCCAAGTTCAAAAGCAGAGAGAAAAGGTGGTTGCCGTGCATTTACTAGGTCTACTGATGACTTTGAGTGCTTCAGGCTCAGATATTACTTTTCTCAGCAATTATTTTATAGGCAGCAATTTCCATAGAGAGTAGAATTTTACTACTTAAATATTATTGTTGTGGTCTGCAGGAAAGAGGCGTTCAGAGTTGCCAGGGTCCCACTATTCTAAAACCCATTTACATTCGCACCATTTTGGGTCATGTACGAGGGGTGTTCATGTCAAGCAGCGACTTTCCGTCTCCTAAGTGTACAAATGGTTCGCGCTACTTCTTTTTCGTCATTCTCACACGCGACAGGCCTCCGCGTTCACCACGTGGTGGTTGAAACTTTGTGCACAACAGAAGACACGTGCTGGGCAAGACGGACGATAACGAGGTGAGCGAGCGCATCTCACAGCAAATTGTCATGTAGTTTCTCGTGAATGAAGGCGTAAGGTCATCTGAAATTCACAGAAGACTTTAAGCTCAGTATGGCGACGAACATTTAGCCGAAGCAAAACGTTTGAGTGGTGCAAACGGATCCGATATGGCCGTACATCAGTGCAGGACGAAGGCGTCCTCCTCCTGCCGAACAATGCACGCCTGCACGATCACGATTCTGCCAGATCATGGCTGCTACGCACCGGTAAGGATTTCTACGCTGCTGGCATCCAAGCCCTCGTGAAACCCTGGGACAAGTGCATTAGCGCAGCTGGAGATTACTTTGGAAAATAAAAGTAATTTGTGGTCTGTAAGTTCATTGTACTTTTGCGAAAAGTGAAAAGTCACGGTTTGACTTGAACACCTCACCTATTTTGACGCTGTTTGGATGTGCCGCCCCTTTATTCTGTGACGTAATAACTCATCTAAACTGCTGTTCTGTAAAAACCAACAACCACGGACGCTACATAGCGCATACATTCATGCAGGACCTGCTCTTCAGGATACGGCGGCTGCTGCAGATCTTGGATATGATCAAGTTATCTCAAAACCGAGTTGTGCTTGTTCGTGACTGTGATTGCGAGGAACATATACCGCACGGTCTGGATACTGAACGAAAAATACTTCACGGGTGGCTTCCTTACAATGAGTATGATATCCGCGCCGGAGACTTCGACTACTTCTTGATGCCACAGCCAGGAGCGAAAATCAGGTCGAAAAGGTGTGACGGAAGATGTAGCGGTAAGTGCAGTAAAGCTCGCTATGCGTGACAGAAGTGCGCGACAGCGCTCGTAGAACAAAGCACAGAAACATGTATGTAGAGTGTGCAGAGGGAGTCGTCTATTCTATCCCTTTATCCTGCGGCAAGACGTATGTAGGTGAGATAGGGCGCTGTCTTAATGAAAGGATACGCGAGCACAGGAGGAAAGTTAACAGTAAAGACACCCGCAACTCCCAATTGGCATATCACGTTGGTGTGTGCGGATGTCAGCCCATATATAAAGACACGCCACGCCACACGCCATCTGCACACACGCCACGTAGTTGAAACAAAAATGATATCACGAGAAGAGGACAACTGCGTGAGCAAATCAACAGCGCTTCTTACAAATAAGCAACGTGTCCTTATCAACTCAGGAACCTGGTACGGATAGCGCTGCCATTGGATAACCGAATATCACATGTTTTTCCTATCAAGATCTTCCACTTTTATTGTTTATGTAATAAACCTGGTTGAAAGTGCATCGAAGAATCATATACCAACCTGCCCATCTACTAACGAAAGCTCTGTATGGTTCAATACGAATCATGCGGTTTTGAGGGATGCGAGTGCCTCGACCAGCTCGTCTCAGGGTCCCACTGTTTGCAGCGTTTACACAAACTCGCAACATCGGTCTGCTCACATAGCACACCGAGGATTTGTGAACAGTTGTGGCCCTCTGATAAATTGTGAGATGAGGAGGGCGATACGAGGCGAGCACAAGGATATCGACACTTTAGTAGTCATGGGCGGCACAGGATGGCTGAGATGGGGCTCGGCGAACCAAGCGTTGGCGAGGTACCGTCATGGTACCTGCATGGCTGCTCAAGTCATTCTGCTCCGCATACTTCCAGTTCATCAGAGTTAAAAACCCAGAATGTTGGTGTTGATCTTCCATGGTGAACTAGCACTGGGAACTTCCAGTTCGCGCGTGTAGCTCATCTGGGAGCTGCGGACGGCGAGGTGGTGCCATCCTTTGAGTCCCGGGCGTACTAGCTAGTGAAAGGGGAGAGAGCAGGCAAGCCGAGGAGGGTGCTTTCACATCCGACCCCTTCTATCGAATCAAAGTTACGTTCAATTGTGCAAAATATGAACCGACAAATATTGCTAAGCAAATTGGACAATAGAAAAAAATGACAAAAAGGAGCAGATGCAAACAGTCTTAAAACAACAGTTCATAGACTCTCAAATAGTTGGAACGCCTGTGTCGTCTTCCAGACAGCTGTGACGGAACTGTGGGTGGTGTATCTTCCTGCAGGCAGTTAAGGTCGTCCATCGTTTCGTGCGGTGTCTGGCGTAATTTCTCTGGCTCAAGCTGCCTGCCCAGCAAACCAGGAACGTCTGCTAGACGTACCAGAAAAGTCCAAATAACCAAGACCGAAGGCAACCTCTGACCAATGTGTATTATACGTACCGTGAGCACGTTGAAGACGGTGGGGGTTCATGGAACGTGCATAGTACCCATGTTCTAGACGACCCCTGTGGGTCCATTTCGCATGTGCAGTGAACGTATAATGGATGGTAGAAACATGTGGGAAGTTTATGAAACGTTGTTCCGGCTGTAAAATTTAATATAATTAAAATTAATATAAATATATATAATGTTTTACATAGTGCTAGAAGCAAGCGAATATAACTTGTGAGAGTGTGAGTTTTTCCATCAGTCGCGGGCAGCTCGGTGCAAAGTATTTACATAGCAAAATTCAATCGACACAGGAAACCTATTGGTTTTACCGCTCCACTCAACAGGTTCTTCATCATAGACGATAACCTGAATTACAAACACAGTATTTGGTAGGAAAGGATGTCAGATATGTTATCGGGTAGTTTCACTCGTTGCAGACCTACGAATTAATTGCAGAGGCATATGCTCGCCACCGTTACAAACGCATTAGGCCCCCACTACACTTAATGAAGGTGCAAAACTATTGGTATTCTAGTATATGCTCCATCCACTATGCCAATTGAGGCTACTGAGTCCCATCCAACAGTTGTCCCATCCCATCCCAGTCCCATCCAACAGACTCAGAAATGTCCATGCAGTTTCCTCCCACATGCACTGCCGGTGAGGTTCGGCATTTGCGCTGGTCACACCGAGCGACGGTGACGCATCGCGCTGCAGTTTAGGTTGAAGAACATTAAAATCTGGGCAGTTCGGACGCCTGAAGCGCGTAGCGAGCCTAGACCACGACCTACTACATTACAGCGACCATGTCACAATCAGCAACCCCTATGAGGAGCCTGTCCGCACCGTCCGCCAGGGGCGCTACTCATCGGCACGCCACGATTGACCGATGGAAATTTGAGCTCTGAACGCGCAGGAGCGTATCTACGACTACCGGTGCAGACGACAGCGATAGCTCCTATGAAAACGCGTAGAATGATGATGATAATCCACCTCAGAATGAAACATCTGTGGAACGTCCACCGCTTGTACAGAAATACTAAGGTAAGCTGAAGTATAAAGTATTGTAGAAGTTGAGGAAGCAATAATTGGGACGACGAGAAGCGCCACGGCTAGCTTCCAAAAATGCGGCGCTGGGGAGGGCTGCCCACGACATGGTCGTTCTAATCTATTAGATCGTGGCCTAGACATAGTAGATTGTGTTCGTGCTGATGGAATGAAAAATATTTCCTGTATCATCGTGCGTGGTATCTACAGTGTAAAAAGGCAGACGTATATAGAACGTCCGATGGATGTATCCGTACGTGTGTTTCGGACTTACATATACTGGAGAGGAAAAATATCCAGCCGGGATTATTCCGCAACGTGAAAACAACCAGTTCTGGACAGGCATTAGATTATCTGTAGTATAGCTCGGCAATATTTTCGGGAGCGAGTGATTCAGGCAGCTGCCCCGTTGATGAATTTTAAGTTACCATATAGGCGTAAAACAAGTCTCCCAAATAAAAGCTCACCATCCAGCTCTTACAGGAAAGAAAAAAAATCAGAAAGGTAATTCACTCCTTCTAGCTAAGTGGTTGTACTAAAGCAACAAAAGATAACTCAGAAGGCGCGAGATTAGGTCATATAACTAATCTGCACAAAAAAAAAAAAAACATTTGTGTGGGTCGTAGCTATATTGCAACCAACTGTAACGAAAGCCGCTGTGCACTACATTATACATACATACGCTGCATGCATCATACAATCTGGCTGACTTAGGAAACTATAGTAGGTGAGATTCTGAAGGAGCCGGCTCTTTCACGCTCAACACAACAATGGCAAGTGGCGACTAGCCGCTTTCTGTTCTCATGCGCACATCAGCAATAGAGTTCACCGACTCACCGTCGTGTCGAGTTGAGTGAACGCGACAACACGAGGTGGGTTGACACGCTCGACTCGACGGGCGAAGTGCATGTAAACGCCGTCGGGTCGAGTTCGCCGGGCGCGGGGAACTATGGGATCGAGTACAACCATCGCTCACGCAGGCGGCAGCATCCAGGAGCAGAAACAGGAACCGGAAGACTGCGCTGGCCAACTCGACTCGACGCGGGACGTCGTTGCGATCGTCTCCCTTTAGCGCGTGCTCATGAAAACAGCGTCGGGTCAAGTTCAACTCGGTCATGCCACACACGGTCATGGTCAGGCCACACAACACGTATTACGGGCTGTATAATTCTTCAAGATTACATTCGCGCACATCTTAAAGAAAAAAATAGGGAAGGAATGTCCATGTCCTCAACTTTCCGGGAGATTGGATGGCGCGCCTGTACAATCGCGAGACAGAACGAAATCTGTGAGAGTTGGCAGTTATGTGATCGACACCCCTCAGTAGACAATACCATAGATAATCCGCCCCACCAATAAGCATTTCGCAAAGAGTTGGCGAAAAATACTTAGCTGCTCTACAGTTTCTGGAAATCAAAATTTATACAAAAGGCGCGAACTATATTATGAAGAAAGAAGCCCAGAGGACGGAGTTGCGCAAATACGTAAATTTGCAGACGTCGTAACTGCAGAGGGGTCAGATATCTTTTAGTTACACTCCGCAAAATGCCTATTGGTAGACCGAATTATGTCTTTCTTTTTTTTTAAAGAACATGGGGGTTGGACCTTCGGATTATTCAGCGCAGAATGACCCTGATGTCGACATCAGTCTGCAATTTGCTACTTAAATGCTCTGCGACATCGGCACAGCAGGGTCCAAATTAATTAATTTGCGCTGCGCCTCTTGCGCATTCTTCGGCTTTCCTGCGGTAGGTCACCATTTGAAAGTTGGCATCAACCCATTGTCGAAAGCGGATATAGCATGGAAAGCAGCCACGGCCGTACTAACCTAAGGAATATGCCAACTAGTTTATGGTCTCTTAGGTTAGTTTAGTGATAAGTTTGGCTAGGTTAGTGCGGCTGTGACAGCTAGTCTCTCCCAGCACCGAAACTGATTTGTTTACTTTATTTAAAATGGTGTTGGGCAAGGAGGCCGTTACAGGAGAGAAGACAAAACAAACAATACGAAGCATGTGCTGAAATGAAGAGCAAAATCAAATGTATAGTACCCAGATAAATGTATGAACTAGAAGCAGTTGCGTAAACGAAGAGCAGATATGTCCGAGAAATGCAACTAAATTAGTTGAACATACAACACTGCTAGGGATGGAATTCCATTGACGTGACAAACAGGGTGTCCACCGTAAATATAGAAATAATTTTTTAAAAATGAAAAATCACTTTTTCCCAGTTTTAACCATCGGCGATGTACTCTAGGCCTAAATGCCCACCTCAAGAGGGCACAGGCAACCTTCTGTACGTTAATCAACTTTGGTTCATTAACTTACCGACGATAGAAGATTTGCTCAAGGAGAACATCGAATCCCTTGGAGACGCTGGCAACATTGCCGTTTTCAGAAGAAAAATCGTGAGAGTTATAGCACTGTCACCTCGTTGTCGGCCTTCTTCTCCAGCACTTTCACTCTGTTTTGCACAAACCTTGGACCACCACGTGGTGAACACAGAGGCCTATCGCGTGTGCAAATGAGGAAAAAGAAGAACCGCGAGCCACTTGTACATTCAAGAGAGAGAGAGTCCCGGTTTGACTGGAACACTCCTTGTGTTTTAGGTCGGCAGTCCAGAGTATCTGTGACTCGATAATACCACCCAGATATTTAAAGGCTTTCACTTGGTCAAGGCTAGTTCCATCTCAAATCGAACACTCCGGTACACTTGATGTCTCGAATGAACGGGGAAAAAATATATGTTGAAGCCATTGGTGAGTTAGGAGAAATAAACGCTTTCAGAATTCTCTGCGCTGCGCGGTTCGGTAAATAGGAGAGGAGGAAAAAACTGCCTCTCAGAAGACGATGTCGTCGCGTGCAGGTTTGAGCGTTCCCTACAAGGATATTTATTGTCGCATTGTAGTAATTTCTTGATCTGGGTTTGGACCACCTGAGGCTCTCATCAACTCATCACTCTCATCCACCCAGGATGCTCTGCATAACTTACATTGCCTTCTTAGCTTGTCTTCTTCGCTGTCAGGTTGTTTTTATTTTGTGTACTGTAAATATGCTTCAATATGATCACCGTGAACAAATATACCTCTTACAAAGACCCAAAAGTATTCTAAAGTATTCTGTTCTTCACGAGCTCCCTGCAGTTGCAATGCATGTGTGACACCCCGCAAAAAATGCGAGCACATCTGGTTGCTCCACAATCTACATTCAGCGATTACAAAACTGTTATGAACATAAACGCTCAGAACGGCTTCAAACTGTAGCAATTACTTTCATGTGAAGACAGAAGTTGAAAGTTCCTTTGGAAAATTTGATTTTGCAACACGCGGGACACGGTGCAACCACTTGAATGCGCTCCGCGTATAGGGGTGGCAAAAAATTCACAGTGCGCCTACCGATCAAGTCCGAATTTTCATTTTTCTGCTGTGCTTAGTCTAAGGGACTACCTACAACATATAAAATTTTTTAGGGAAGTTTTTGGTGAAGTTTTTTAGATAAAGGCTTCCGAAATTGGCCATTTTTCGGTGGTATGGTGCTACTTAAAGATGTATCGCTCACGTTCCTGACAGAGTAGAGTAACAAATTATATATAATTCGATAGCCCCATGAATGACAAATTAAACGGCATCAAGCTCAATCTTATCCGTTTTTTACACCGGCCGCAAAGTTGCAGTGAATATGGTGCTTTTCGGCGCTTTGAGTCAACTTCGATATTTTTTTGTAGGCAAACAAAAACCGACACAGCACTGCCAATCCAGGAGCCTATTGTGCCCCAGGTGGTCTCAACCCAGATCAAGAAATTACTACAATGCGACAAGAAATAGCCTTGTAGGGAACGCTCAAACCTGCACGCGACGACATCGTCTTCTGAGAGGCAGTTTTTTCCTCCTCTCCTATTTACCGAACCGTGCAGCGCAGAGAATTCCAAAAGCGTTAATTTCTCCTAACTCACCGATGGCTTCTATATATACTTTTTTCCCCCTCATTCGAGACATCAAGTGTACCGGATTGTTCGATTTGAGATGGAACTAGCCTCAAGTGGTGCGTCGCCATACTGTATGCAAATTGTGGAAACCTGTGTTTCGACGCCCTCAGGGCGTCAGTACGCCCGTTCCGTCGCCGAGAAAGACACAGCAAGCATGAGGTTGTGGAAACAAAGAAAGGTTTCTTTCATACCTTATGTACACTCGCATACAGCCTTCCCTACTGCCCACGAAAGAATGCTCCGGTATTTTTGATGCCCGCGATTTTATGTCCCTCACGCTCCTCCCTATCCAGTCTGCTGCACAGACTCACTGTTTCGCCAACTGGTGGCGCTAAGAACAACCTGTTCGCAAACCACACACCCTCAAACTGTCAACCACAAATCACGAGTCTTCGTCATCGGCGAGGTCCGGAAGGACAAGTCGTTGTACCGGTTGTGGGAGGCCGTCTGGACCCTGATCCGACCAAGTGTGCACCCGCGGTGGGTCAGGGGCTTGAATTTCCGGGTGCCGACACACCGGGCTCAAGAGGCGTCTTTCTTCTTCTGATAGCGGGAGGGGTGTATCGTTTGGGTGGCGGTCGGCGAGCAGCAGCATTTGGAAGGGCGGAGGAGCCCTCGTGGGATCATCTAAGCGTAGAGGCCGAGGTTGGGCGGTCCACCAGGAAAAAACGCCCAGGCAATAGGTCGTTCCGTTGCGACGGATCCCCTGGTGGCCGTCGAGATTACGGCGTCGAAATTACCGATTCACTGGTGGCCTGGGAGGGTCGGGCGAGTGACCGGCCCTTGAGGGTGAGGGCCCGCAGACTTCTTACGTTGAGGAGGCATCCTAGTCTGCGAGGAAAGAAAAACGGAATCCGGCGAGAAAGCAATTTCAAACCGCTAGAGCCTCCAAAGGCTCTCCACAGAAGATTATAGCTGAGGACTGCGAAACAGAAATCACACTAACAAAGGCCAACTATATAAGAGCACTAGGATGTAGCGACTACGATTGTGGGAGCTACGTGCGCCGCCTGTGGGGACGCAAACTGTAGCAACTGGAAGGTCCGGGAACGGCATCCTGGTCCAGGTCTTGAGGGGGAAACTGAACGTGCTTCTTCGCCCTCTGGGTCTCGGAGGTGGTAAGCCGTCAGGTCCGAGATGTGTACTGGCCCAGTTTCTTCGCACGTGTCACGGCGACTATGCCTGTAAGTGAGGCGGGAGGAGCACTCACTTATCTCGAAGGGGCCATCCCATCTATGTGTGAATGAAGCTGCAAAGCGGCGTGCGACATCGCTTAGCGGGTGAGTCCGTCGAAGGAAGAGGTCACCGACGCTGTGGGTGAGGTTCCGTCGTCCCCGGTTGTACTGGCGAGGCTGGTCCAACCGTGCGACATTGAGATTCTCCCGAGCCGTCCGATCTGCAACGTCCAGTCGACTCCTGAGGTTCTCAGGAAATCGTGAATAAGGAAGCATGGTACTGCTGTCCCGCAGAGTTATGCTCGGCTATCCATTGAGGCACCCGCTGACAAAGGCCGTCCGCTCTCTCTCTAGGAGCTGCCCTCTGCTCACGACCGCGCCCCAAGACGAAGATACGTCTCGTGCCACTTGTGCTGCTGCCAGGAGTTGAGAAGGCGCCTCGGTGCCTTCCTCTGTCCCCTCCGGTAGAGGCGCACGAGAAAGCGCGTCTGCCACCACGTTCATTGAGTCACGCCTGTACTCCACGTCGAACGGGTAGCCTTGTAGCGTCACGGCACAACTGCCAAGACGTCCCGATGGGGTGCGGAGCCGCTCAGCCATGAAAGTGCCTGGTGGTCAGTCTGAACGGCTAAAGCGGTGCCGTCCAGGCAGAGAACAAAGTTCATGAGAGCGAAGACGATCGCCAAGCACTCCTTTTCCGTGACGGTATAATTCCGTTCTGCCGGATTCAGCGTGTGAGTTGCAAAAGCCACTGAACAAAGAATAGCGCCATGCTCCTGCAAGAGAACTGCGCCAACACCATAATCGCCAGCATCTGTTTGCACAACAAACGGTTTGTTCGGGTCAGGCAAATATAGCCTGGCCGTATTAGCGATTGTGTGAGAAAGAGCTCGGAAGCATTGTTCCTGCTCTTCTCCGCACTGCCAGGGTGTATCGTTGCGCAACAACTGGTTAAGAGGCTGCGCTAACTCGGCACAATTTGGAATGAATTGTTTCTGGAAAGCAGCCACACCGAAAAAAAAAAACGTTCGAAGGCTTTTACGTTACCAGGAACAGGATATACTCTATGATCGCCTCTACCTTGTCATCGCTAGGAGTGATGTTTCCTCCATCCACCACGAAGCCTAGAAGGCTGATCCTAGGCGATGCCAGCTACACCTTGCGGGGGTTGATGGTTAGCCCAGCCTGTTTCATCCTTACAAAGACGATCGACAAGTGTTCCAAACGTTCCTCAAAGTTTCTGGAAAACACTACGAACACCATTGCGATATTATATTCGCATCGCCCAATGCGGAGACCATTACCCGTTGGAAACTGGCGGACGGGTTAGACAGACGGAAAGGCATCCCTACAAACTCAAATAAACCCTATGACAGGTAATGGCTGTTTTCGGGACATCCTCCGGGGCATCTTGGACTTGCAAAAACCGTCTACTACAATCAAGGGTTAAAAACACTTAAGCGTTGCCCAGGGAGTACATGATAGGCTCGATGGACGGAAAGGGGTACTAGTCAGTTACGTCGACGGTAGTCGACGCATAACCTAGCCATCATGTTTCTGAGCCAGGACGACAGGAGATGCCCAAGGGCTGTGGGACCTATGAACTGCACCGGTTTGGAGCATTTCATCAAGATCAGCGTCTAACAGAGCACGTTTATGCACAGTCAATGGTCTCGGATTACAACGGCAGGGCCTAGCTTACCCGTGTCTATGCTATGTTGTAACACAGACGACTTACCGGGTTTCTCAGTGAAGACACCAACAAACTGTCGCAGTTCTTGTTCAAGCTGACGGCGCTCCTCCTCAGGGCCATGGAATGACCCTAAGACAGCGGGAACGGTTCGACGAACGTCGCTGCAGCTTGCTTAGCTGAACTGCTGTCCTGTGCCACGGCGAGAGGGAAAATCCCGATGATCCCTGGTAAACGTACTCTCCATTGCCCAGGTCCAGCACTAATTTCTGCAGGATAATGATGATGTCTCTGCCCAGGATAACGGGCACTGCCGAAACAGGAAGGTGGACGAAGCGCTGCCTTCGTAGTCTGATGACCAGAATTCTGGGACAAAAACTTAAAGCGTGCTTCACTTGCATACTCCCATAGGCGCAATGCATAAGGAATGCAAAATCGCCTGTAGTTCGTTTGAATGATACAACTCTGCGTTTGTTCTTGAGAGGTACGTTCTTTAAAGGTCAGATATGCCGATTTTGAAGTGCCGCAGAACTGAGCGATACTCGCGCTGTGTGTTCATTACCTAACACTGAATATGTGTGCGAAATATCTTGCTCCAACTGTTCGTAGTTTTTTAGAAAACAGTTTTTTTAGTTCCCACGCCCGGCCGTCAGACCGTCGGCAAACCCTGCGCACGGGCGCACCGACGTCACTGCTCTCGGTTTATCTGTCTTTGGCTTGGCATGCACTCTTGGCTTGGCCGCTTGGCTTCTTTCGTTTCGTACTCTGTGCATCGTACATAAGCGAACAGCTGTTATGTTATTGCTAAGCCGGAAACAAAGCATGTGAATATTTTTTTTTTTGGCAAGGCGTCGTTTGGAAAGTGCACTTCCTTGTTCTGACCTTGCCTTTTATGGGCTGGAGCGATATGCCACGGCGAAGTTGTCGAAGATGCGACGGTGCTACGTGCTACGCTGTTAGAACAATTCATCGGAGCATTCAAGTGTTACCTTTTATAAGCTGCTAAAAGACCAAGCAGTGCGAAGCTCTTGGCTGACAGTGGTGCCTGCTAATTTCCACTGCAAGGATTTCGTCAACGAATGTTATCATAGGTTATACGCGCGACTCCAGAGGCAATTTGGAATATCGGCACGAAATCGTCGGATGAAAATCTGAGGTGCCCGACGCACAACATTTTGAACGTGCCACGGAGGATCAAGGCAAAAAACGAGAGCAAAAAAGGTAAGTCGAGGTTCAGATACAAAAAATAGCAAGCCTAATGAATCGTGCAGCTGTCCTACTGCGCTTACTCTGATATAACCACGATTAACAACACAATAGTATTGATAATCTAACTTCTGAATTGTCACAGGTGCACGCTGAAGGCGGAAATGAAGCATGATCTGGCTTGCATCTGGTGCATGAAGAAATTGCTGGCACGTTAGTTGCAGTCTACCTCCACCAACAGGTACGACAGTGTGATGTTATAATTTGAGTATTCACCTAAGTTCAACTTTTCATGTGCACTCGCATGCAAGCATCTTGACACCACTTTTAAATCTGCCCTCAAAGTTACAACCTGTGCTTTCAGGGTGGAAAACAAAGGTCGCCATTCCGACTAGCTGCTATCTCCCAGTTCAAGCACTTTTGCTGTCTGGACACTGGTTCCTGTGGATGGGCTGTTACAAGCTTCACTGTCTGATATAGAAGGTACGTTACATTAGTTCAGTTAATTTGTCTTTTGCACATTTTCGTTACTGTTAGTTGGATTACTGTTGGACATACAATCCTTTGACACACAGAAGCTGATGTCGCCTCTGATAACGTTTTAGAATTTTCAGTGTCATCAACGTCCATTGAGGAAGGTGCCTTTACTATCTGTGAACCTTTAATTGAAGAATAGTCCAGAATTCATGTTAACATTGTCTACTCTTATTAATTCACTGTCTGTGTTCTGAGAGCTTAGAAAAATCGAAACTATTTATTTGTCACAACTTCACACTGGATGTGGTACTGGCTCGACATGTAAGCTAAAATACCTGAATTCTACAATAATTGTGTTGAACTTGGTACATTACCGTGGGCAATGCCACATTCACTACATTTTTAGTGGGTCTGGTGCACAAATACTGTGTGCATACTGCATACATACATACTGTTTGATAGGCAAAAATACCTGAGAAGTGCTGTGTAGTCTTTTTACCTAAAGTCCATACCCTTACTGCAAAGTCACAGTACGTAGAACAGCGATGTGCAGGTATGCTGCGATAGAGATTCACAACAGAAAGAAGACTGTTGAGAGCATCTAAATTTTAATGAGACGAGACGTTCGTGCACAAGGCTGCTCTTGTTAATGTCTAACATGAAGTTACAAAATCCCGGAATATATAAAACATGTTGTAATGTAGAGAGCGAGGGTTGCTACAGACATAAAAATAATTACACAATCATATATAATAAAATAAAAAGGGGGTACAACTCCCCCCTCAACTCCACTCGACAACTCAATAGCTCTACTTATTCTCTACCTTACAACATGTCATATATTCTGGAATTTTGTAACTTGATGTTAGACCTCAAGAAGTACAGCCTTCTGTGCGAAAGTCTTCTTTCTGTTGTGCACAATCATTATACAGTAAATACGACTATCCATTTCTTGTCATTAAATGCTTTTTCTTTCTTTTTTTCTGCAGTGATGAGCATCCATAAGGACACATGGCAGAAAGGGAGTGTCTTTGAGATGACAAACCCTCATCACCTCATGAGGATACAATGGTTGACGAATGGTTCTCAAGTACATCGAAACTTCAACAAATAATTCATGAAAAAGCCAGTCAGTGCTAGCACCAGGAATTGAACGTGGACCGTCCTGCTACCAGTCAGAGATGTTACATTTCAGGTGCTGATTGACTTTTGGTGAATTACTTGTTGACTTTGTCCCAAGGTGGAGCTCGCCACAGCTCATTTGTCTATCTGTTAATGTTGTGGCGTGTGTTGCGTTTTTCTCTTTGTGTGTTCCAGACTCAGAACGGTAAATTTGGATCAGGTCAGGTACGTTTCATTTAGACATGGCAAACATAAAGTGGTGTTTCTCAACACAACTTAGCAGTGGCCTTCATGCATTACTGCCACGGCCATTAAGCGTGAATGGAAGGCTGCACATTATGCATGATGTAAAACCCCAAGACTAGGAACATGAAGGGACAAACACAAACACGTCCCTTTTTGTTCCCTAGTCCGGGGTTTTACATATGCATCATCTTCACCAGCTCACTTGCTTCCTAGCCATTTTTTCTGCCACATTATGTTCACTCTACTTCTATCGTGTGCTATGTAATCTTGTTCAAGTTCTGTCAAACGACGTGTAATGCTATAAAAACATTCAGTACACTGTTTATGTGGGTTGAATGGTAGCGCATAAATGCAGAAAGGGAACTGTCATGTTATGGAAAGTGTTTACGTATTGTACATTTAACTACTAATTTTATTGGTTAGCTTTCGCCGGCATATGATGTCAAGCCATGTTATATTAATTTGGAACATGTTCTTCTTAGTAGCCAGAGCAGCTGACACACATTGAGAACATAGCCCGTGTGTGTTTGTCTTTTCCACCGCAGCCCTTGGGTTTCCTTCCTGGTGGCTACACATGTCAGGGATAGGTTTCAGAACCGGTAGTTCCCGCCAATTGTGAATTACTTTTCAGGGGATCATCACGCTGGCAGATGAAACATATCGTTTAAATTATTTGCAGGACAGGAATTGCGTAGCTTCACACAAATACTACTACTACGACGTAAGAGTGGTTTCAAATCTAGTTTTTTTGCATTCCTGACATTATCGCACGAGATGTAGTATCCACTATGATCCTTTATATGAGGGGTATGTACAGTGCAATCAACAGATGCTATTTACAAATCTGTGTTTTCTACTGTGTTGAAATGGGGTAGTTTGTATCTGAGAGATATAGTGAAACACAGGCAGCCAAGGACAGACTTTTGATGCCCTCGAGAAACATGGCAACACATTGCAGGGATTCTGGATGCTGCATAAATTTCCAGAACACACAGCTCAAGGCAGCGGTTAAATAACAAGTGGTTAGAGAAATACAAGACAGTTGCATGTGTAAGCAGTCTGCTGTTGGATTTGCTTCTGTCTGAGATACGTTATCTCAAAGGGAACGCACGGACACACTCCGAATGATACTAGGGCTGCCTGTGAAATAGAATGAGGAGAGGGGAAGATATATAACCCTTTTTCTTGTCTGTTATTCTATTGGTTAACTTGTCATTTGCTTAGCAGCATATATGTGTATATTCCAGAGTCTGCTAATAAATATATCAGTTGAGAGCTAGCAGTCGCATTGCAGATGTCTCATCCTGTCCTTGGCTGCTTGTGTTTCACTATGGCCATGCTTGCTATTGCAAAAACAGAAAACAAAAAAAAGACAATAGAAAAACACGAAAAGAGCGACCTAAAAAGCTGCCCGTGCTAGTGCTCACATGGAGGGAATGCAATGAGGTAGCATGTTCCATTCATGAACTGTGCATAGTAGTACATATCACAACGACAACCAATTATTCAGATTTTTTTTTGAAGTACTTTGTTTTTTTAGCTTTGTTTGCACAGTCTAATATTGGAGCTTTATGTGACTCCCCTCTTGAGCTACTTTAAGATTGCTGATGCAGTGCAGTTTGTTAATTTTGAAACTGTACTGTGCTGAGGTACAAAAACAGAATTGTCATATCTGCATTTGAGCACATAGGAATAATTTGTAAGTACTTTCCTTGTTGACATTAATATTTGCACCAGGTCACAACATTGTTGATTGATGGAAAATGTAAATAAATATATTTATTTGCTTGCCAAACAATGCACAAATGTCTTCTTTTCTAGTGAGATATTCCCTGTTGACCAGAAATAAATGTGGAAAAGTTAAAGGGGCACAATAATGGTAGAGTCTAGCATTGCTTTTTGCCACTTCACATATATTCACTGTTGTTCGTGTGCACATGTAGGAACAGGAAGGTAGAGCATGCGCATAAAAAATTTCGTATGCAGCCACACATATGGTTCAGAAGATTAATTAGATGATGTCCAAGTATATATAATTGTGCTTGTGCAATGGGTATGCTAATGGATTGCTTCCATGAAGCCTTTTCATTTATTTTTTATAAATTCTTTTTATAAATGTTATTTTTATTTTATATAAATTTCATATTACATATTGTATACTTATATTTTTATAAATTAAAAACTCAAATTACACGGCCCCTGTAAGTGTGCCCTTTTTAAATGGTTTGATAACGTGTCTGAAACTGTAAAGGTAAGAGGCCATCGAGAATGCTGCAGACAAGGTTGCAACTTACATATTGCTTATCATGTCCTACATACAAAGTGATTTGTACAATAATTCCTGAGCACGGAATTAATTCCGACGATGGCCAGTGATGTCACCCGGGACGACAAGTCACATAATTGCCTCTAACACTTTTACACCCCATGGGCTGAGTTGTGAATTGAAAGAGCACTCTACAGAAGGATAAGGTGCACCTGATTTCTAGTATATATGCTATGCTCCAACTCTTCAGACACCACATTTCTAAAAACACAATTTCTAAGTGCCAATATGTGCTCTGGTACTTCTTTTGCGTCTGCATAGTGTGCAACCACATGGCTGCTGGAGCTTTCGTGTGCATGTTTTTGTGCGACGGTGTTCATTACAAACAATATCCAGATGTTAGACATAAAATACAGTAGTTTGTAGCGTGCCACACAACGCAGCGTGGGGGTGTGATTCAAAGATTGCTTCTGGAAAATGCACAGAATCCCACAAAAAGTTTAAAATGTGATTTGTATTTCGTTTTACGTCCTCGTCGTTACATACCATCGTCGACGCTGTTGCGCATTGATAAATCGTACGTAAAACTTGTCCCATAGTAGTATGCGGTTTCTCAAATACACAGCACAATTTTTTCCTGCAGGAATAAAACGCTGTCGGCATTTTCTTGCTAACACGGCTGTCGAAACGTCAGTCTCTACAATGGGCAAGTGATGTAAAGGCGCTAACGCAGACGAGACTTGATACAAATTGTACATGCTCACAAAACACAAACGACGAATTCCAGTCACAACATCGCACAGAGGTTGGTTCGCGAATGAGTTCGCAGCTGCTGCACTGTTTACTTATCGCGGAACGGTGGAACCCGGCTGTCCGCCATCTTCAAGCACAGATACGTGAAGCCGCGAGAAGCCGTAGCTGAAATCCACTGGCAAGTACGAAGGCGCGTACACGTCACAATGCCCGTTCGGGTGCATCTACGTCATAAAAATGGCTGCGCCCATGTGTGTTTCGGAATGAATTATCTATTTTTTTGACATGGTACTGTACCGAACTGAGAGAATGAAGGTGCATTTTGGGGAGAGCTGGATGTGGGCTTTCAGAATATCACAACCGTTTCGACTATTTGGGATATCGGCATAGCTGACCTTTAAAGGAGCATGGAAATGATCGGAATAAAATATGACGGGACAAGTAGAAATTACGATTCCAAGCCCCGTGATACATATTCCCACAAAAAGTTCAAGCGTAGCGCGCAATCCTGGCGCGCGAGAGAGCTTTGAATCTCGCGGCAGAAATGCCCCCTCTCTCGTCCGGAAACCGCTGACGTCATGTGACTACGCCGTCTTTTTCTTTCTCTTTTGCGATCTGTTCGTAGTCGCGGCGCCGGCAAGCCCACCGCGTAGGAAGCGTTGTTGCGGTTGTTGTTTATCGGAAGTCGTAGTTATGAACGGAACACTCTACAGGCGACACGTCTGCTCTTCTTGACAAAACTTTTTATGGAGCTGGAGTCTGAGCTCCACCAGCTTCGATTTCGCCGCAGGAATGTCCTAGTGACTGGTAAGTGATGCTGCTAAGTGTGAACAGACATTCGGATTGAGGTGCATTCTTTTCGCTTGCACCTCCTGCACCAGATCCGAACTGGGTTATTCGCGTGCTGCACTTTCCTGTTGAACAGAAATACATTACTAATCAAGTTCCTTTCAGCTGGAAAGTGCAGCTCCCGAAAACCTGTCTTGCGTGGAGTCCAAGGTAGTGCAGTCCAGTGAAAGTGAAAAGAATGCGCTTAGTGCTTCTTATCATATGGGGTGCAAATGCATAGCCATGAAGATGCCGCGCAGTGACCAGTGTTTTCATTTGAAGAGGTCGTCGACCATCATGACTCTTCCGTGTTGTGGTCAACACGATGGGCTCTGAACTGCATGTACACTGGCATCTCCGAGGCGAAAGAGCGGACCGGTGAATGCATAGCTGTGTAACAATGCACTTACCATACCTTACTGATACCAGGAGCACAACATCTCCACAAGCACAACAACATGGATATCAAAGTAAAGTCAGTAGAGTTCATCTGCACGCGTTCTGTGGGAAACTCCAAAACACATGGCGAAAATAAGCGTTTTTTTTCTTTTTTGTCATATGCAGCATACAACAGTGGCACATGGAATAAATCTCGAACTGACAGGAACGTATTTAGTCGTATGTGTTGAGACATTTAATAAGATGTTAATAACAGCCAAGCTCAGCTCAACAAAACAATCTTTATTCCATTTCAGTAAACCTTTGTCTTGGGTACTCTCTTTTGAAATGACTTCTCTTCTTGCAATCTGTTGGTGTTATATGCCACCTTACTCTGTGGGAGGCTAGCATTGTAGTTTGCTACACAAGCACACTGTTTCACGTACTTTATGAGCGACAACCTTCGTAGATTAATTTCAAAATAGTGCAAAGCAGAATGCAGAGTAGCAACTATTCAAAAATGCGACACAACACTGTGCATTTTTAGGATTGGGTACTAAAATGTTAGGGAGCTCTACTGTAACTGTTGATATTATTCTCATTATTTTTTTTTCCTCCCTCAGTAAATTTTGATTTTTCGATGGCAGTGATGCGGCGGCGGCTGCACCAGCACTGTAGAGAGAAATCCGTCATTGAGAATTTTGGATCCTGCCTAAATCACAACCACGCTGCTTTACCCCTATGCTGTCCTAATTGTTTTTTTTTGTTGTTGTAATAGATAAAAAAAAGATCTTCTGTCTGGGTGTGGAAGCCACACTTTTCCATCCAGCTGACAATTATGTGCCCTTGCAGGAAACGCCATCATGCCATCAGAAGGACCGTAGAGAGCATCCATGGTGTCGTAACGGTATGTGGCACATTTCCCTCCCTTTCTTGTGTTCACACAACGTTCCTGTCTGTAATATAAAAGCAGTATTTGCAGCTCTGTAGGCACCGCAGAGCCACATTACTGTGTGTCTACTACTTGTGAGCCAGTAGCCACACAGGTGTGGTTGCATACCTAAATGGCATCATACATTTGCATTATTACAGAATTCAGAGAGGCAACGAAGATGCAGATTCTTCGTGCTTTGAGCGTTTAGAAAAGCACTGGCACCAGTGGCTTATTACATGCCTGGTATATTTGTTAATGCAGTGTATATTCCCTTCTGGGGTTTGATACACAAAGAGGTTCTTGAACACTCAGTACAACGAGCTTACCTTTCATACCCTAAGATTTGCACTGCAGACAGTGACATGGTTCTAGTCGGTGGAGTCTCTGAGCAACAAGGGCATCTTTTTCTGGTGCTGGGTTGCTTGCAGTCAGAGGTGGGAGATTGTCATCAGGGTTGGCTTCAAATGCGGCATCAAAAGTGGGCCACTCATTGCATAGGTCAACAGTCTTGTCAATCAGCTGATGGAAGTAGTCTGCAATTGTGTGGGAAGCGCAGTTGTGTTTATTGGCCAAATTAACTTATATGTTTCCGCTTACTGAATGTGGGCTCCTCCTTGATCGGCAGTGCAACATGCTCTCCCTTGTATGTCTTGGATGCCTTGATGCGATACCGGTGTTCTCCCTCCTTGGTCATAGAGTGTTCTCGTTCAGAATTCTCATTAAAATGCAGAATGGCTAGTAATGTCCTGAAAGAGGAATGTGGAAGTTACATGGGTGACTCTTTTAGTTTTGAAATCACATGCATTTTCTAAAAACCTTTCTGTGCTACGTTGACATCAGGAAGGGTGTGCCCTACCTGCTCTGCATAGTCTTTGCACTGTAGCCTACTGACTTGGGTGCAAACCTGATCAGTAGGCTATGGAAAGCTTCTAGTCCAGACGTTTGCATGTCAGGTGAAAGATGCTGAATATCTTTCAACAAGTGCTTCGCTGTGGTCACAGCTAGCACCTTTTCCTTGGGACGAGAACCTTCAAGTATACAAAAACAGGTTACTTTATACTATTCAAAGCATGCACACACACAAAAGAAGCTTACACATTCCTAACATTTTAGTATTACTATTGAACATGATAGCTAGTTTACACACGCAGTTCGTCTTGTATTGCAGTGTCTCTACTACATATAATGGCCCCTGCTTTGTAATATACTATGGGTTATTGAAATCAGTGCCTGCTTTCAGATATCAAGCTGCTCACCCGGGAGAAGCCAAGGCCGCTTTTTGTCACTCAGTGGAGGGTGGAGGCAGCGTGAGTAGGGTCCTGGATGGCCCTCATGGATGTTGGACACGTGATTGTTGAAGCTCTGCCACATGGACAAAAGTCTGTCAGAGTCGCCTTCGCTGTGGGTAACACAGTGGTAAAGGTGATTCACCACTGGCTTCACCCACAACTCCAGGACTTCGCAGTGCTTCTCCTTGCTGGCAGACTTCAGCTTTTTCCGGATACCTGTTGGAGCATGCTATTTTAAGTTATACGTCATTATTGAAGGTAGTGCCTAATTGATTTGGACCTAATGTCAGAGCCAAGCTTAGCCGGCGTTCACACGGGGCAACTTTTCCCAGCAACTCACAGCAACGTCTTTCGAGCAATTTCGAGTCCGCGTTCACACGTAGCAACTCAGTAGCTCCACCCACAAGCAACCTTATGGCGACCGGATAATGTGGGTTCGAATCGAACTGGCGGAATCTTTTCTTTAGCTGCTATTTATCAAATTTCAGCCAGTTTTATTGCACGAATACATCATTATTACCTTCCAGAAATGGCAACTGATATGTTTTCGTGACGTTAGTAAAAAAAAGAAAAAGTTAATTCTCAGCTGCACCTGCAGGATTTGAACCCATGAATCCACGAACGAAATTCACAACGCCATTGGGAGTCACGTGGCAATGCTCCCCTCGCTGATTGGCTGGTGCGCGAGCAACTTCTCAAGTTTTCGGTCGGGGAGCGATTCGCAGCAACTCTAAGCAACTCGAGTTGCTGGAGGTTGCCGGCTGTCAGCAACTCCCAAGTTGCTCATAGTTGCTGGAAAAAGTTGCCCCGTGTGAACGCTGCCTCAGTGGTACTAGCAAATGCTAGTAATCGAGTATTGTATTCCGTCATTTGGTTCACTTGGCATTTGTGATTGATTTAGGTAAACATCAATGCCATTTATTTCACGTGCATTTAACTGTGTACAGTTCAGTTGATGCAGATATCCGTTCATGTTCTTAGTGACCCGGCTTTTGAATGTATTGTAATAAACACTGGCTGCAATGGGTATTTGTGCTTCCTATTCTCTCGCTTTCTTTCTTGATTTCTTTTTTTTTTTATGGGGCAAGCATCGTAAACTCACTGAACATGAGGAGCTATATGCTCGTTGACTACATATTGTTGCAGTGTACTGACAATATTGAGTAACTGCTCTGCGTTTCATTTACTGTGACTGCAGGTCCAGTTCCATTTTACGTTTCAGTGCATTCTTTGACTTCTAATCAGTAACTTTTACAGTATCCTTTGGGTTATCAAAAAGGGATTAAAATTGGGCGGTTTGGTAGTTCATAATTAAAAACTAAAACCCCCAGTGTCAGGGAGCTAAAATAAATTTGCTGCTTTGTTTTTGTCATTAATTTTAGTTCCCCAGCACTAATGGTCTCTGCGTTTGTAATTATTCTTTGGGTTTACATTGACCATCTGCAAATCAGGTGTACCTTTAGCAACGTGCCAAACATCGAACTGGTGACAAATGTTTGGATGCGTCGTACGCATGTATTTGCGCACTGCGGGGTGGCGGTCAGTGGTGAAGGATTTTATCTGCACGTTGTAGTCTGCCAGCTCCTCTAGGCCCCTTTGTACTGCTTCCAGCTCCATGTGAGAACTTGAGGCTACTTCATTTGACTGTCAAGAAAAGCCGCAGATAGATAGTTCCATAGTTCCCTCATGGATCCATACGAAATAAGAGGGCCTAAGATTGAGGATAAGGATTTATCTCACCTGAACCTGTACAGTATGCACAATTTTATTCAGGTGTTCGTCATGGAAACTGTAGGTGAGGTACTTTGAGCTATGACCGGGGGAGTCGCAGCGGCCATCTCCAGCGAGGTGCGACTCGTTCCCTTGCATTTGTGCCAGCAGTTCTGCCTGATGTCTTGTCCACACCTAGCATGAAAAAAAAGTTCAGTAAAGGAAACTGTGGAGGTGGGAGTCAATTCGCAAATCTTACTTGCTTTATGGCTGGCAGCAAATATGCGCGCTGGTACAGAAAGTAAGTACGAACACAGAAGACCTGTAGAATTCAAATAGGAACTCAGCCTCTCATTAAATATACAGGTTTCTCATTTACATTTCATGTTAGCACTGTTATTTTCTTATTTGCAATTCCCAGTAGTGTAATGTGACTGTGCATGACATATTTTACTTTTTGGGTTATTTTTGTTTTACATACAGGTGTGATTTCTTGATAGACATGAGCAACGACGGACAAACAATAATTGTATGTCTTTACCCACCTTCACATTTATGAGCTGCAGCATTCTAAGTACTGAAATTGGACTTTCTCCACTAAACAGTATGGCTGCAGACAAGAGAAGGTTCCCGGCAGGCTTTCTACATATGTAGGGCTGGCTTTCCCAGACAAATGTATGGCCATCCTTACAGCAACTTTCAACCTTGACCAGGGTTCCCTTGAAGGAAAACTTTGTGTCGCACCTTTGGAGGCATGTTGTGCAGTTGACAAACAGCTGTCTGAGCTGACCCTCAAACACAATATATTTATTGTCCTCTTGAGGGCTGGCAATGTCATCATGAGTTTCATCCCTGAAATAGGTTTGCCAGAGCACTCGATAAGGCCATCATAACATGAAAACATACATAGCATAAAATAATTATTACCCGACTGTGCTGTCGAGGGTAGGCATGTATGTTGGGTCATCATCTGAGACATCCAGTAGGGTGACATCATGTAGAGTGGTATTTGTGGCATCTTGAGTAGTACCACACTGCTGCAGTGTTGGTGTTGAGCACCGGACTGGTGACGGTGGAGGATGTGGGGCATCTATGAGGTTCGCCTGCACGCTGGTTTCCCTCAGTGATTTCACATAGAAGTCCACCTGTGTACCTGATTTTGAAATGAAAATTATACTGCCGCCCAGTATAGTTGTGCAGAAAATAAGCGAGAAATTAGAACGACATACCCTGTGTGTTGTACTTTGTTGACATTGTTTGAGTCGCTGCATCAACCACCATTGGACGCACAAGGGTCACAGGTTCACTGACAGTTTCGTGATAGGCCTGTGATGAGACCTGTCATCATATCCGTTAGATCCACTCCGTATTTTTGTTTCTGTGATTTCTGGAGCTATGTATACACACCTCTACATTTGTAGCTGAGAGACCTTGGCACATCACGTCATGCTCTCGCAAAGCTTGTGCACTGTGCTTTGGCGATGTGGACAGCTAATGTTCCAAGAGAATGCATTGCTTTATAAAACACGTTACGGAGGCACTTATGTGAAACTTTACCTCCGTGCTGTGCACTGCTGGAACTATGGGTGCATCATCCTCCGCGATTGTAGTGGGAACTGGTGCCAAACCTCGTTCGCTAGATGGCTCAGTGAACTGCACAATAATTAATGGTCATCGTTGAACATTCACGTTTTCTAACTTTTGTTCAAACAAGTCCTTATTTACCACACAGATTTTGGTGTCTTCATCAAGTGACATCCACATCAGACAAATTTGTAACACGTACAAACGTTCTGGGGACAGTTTTATTTGTTTATTTGTTACGTGAACTTACTCGTATATCATCAGAATCACTGCTTCCAGTGCCGAGTTCACAAGGCAGAGGCGCAGCCTGCAGAGGGCAATCCGAAATTGATGGTTACTGTATGTGAATCACCTAGATCACTATGCTTTCCTTTTCAAGATCGACTCACCGTTCGTTTCGGATCGGCGCTAGTAGAAGCAGCTTCTCGAGTGTCATCTGCTTTGTGCCGTTTGCTGGGTTGACTTGTGCCTGGTAGATTCTGCGACGGAGTGGCGTCGCGTTTCAAAACAGCGTCGAAGTTCACTCCTAACGAGCGCGCAATGCTCATGTTCCTCACATAGTCGTCAGGAGTGAAATGGAGGTGACATATTCTTGATACAACGCCAGGAGCAATATCGTGCCGGTCAATTAGTTTGAGCCATGTGCTTCTTGCTGGCTCGTTCTTGGGTATCCTGTGCAAGAGACACTTTCGCTTCGCTGCTCCACTTCTTTTGTTTACACAACCCGGAACGGCGCACGGCATGGCCTTTCAGATTCAGTGTCCGGTTATCGATGTTACGCTAGAACCCTATGTATACACATGCTGCACACACAGGCACACTTCTGTTCACCAAGTAACAACGCCTCAGCACAGTCGGAACAGAAATCATAACCGCGTACGATTCGCCTCAACCCGGGCCTTCCCGGCAACACAGAGGCCTAGCCGCACCTTTTACACTGCCCGCAGTCTGGTTTATGCAACACGTACGAGACAAATTATATACGAAGGCAAGTGCATATCAAACGAAAATAACTAGCAACAGCGTCTCAGTCGGTAAGTCACCACGACTCCAGAGCTAGCAGACGATTCTGGCGGGGAGCGGACGCTTCCGGCAGCCAATGAAGTGCTCGGACGCCTGACGTCACCACACGCCAGACTCGGCTTGGGGGAGACTGTCGCCGCGGAGCGCATTCTTCCAAACTAATTTTCTCAGGAAATTCGCGCTTTTCGAAGGATATATTTTGCGTGACAGTTTATGAAGGTAGTATGTTCATATCAAGCGGTGAAAAAATATATGTTCCAAATGATTTCCATGCTCCTTTAAGCATCAAGGGTGATTTTTATCACAAATTTGTCGGTAATTAACGCAATCTTCGAGGTTCCATTTTGGTTCCAATGTACGATCCTGCAGGTGAAGCCGGCGTTACTCTCCGTATTTGTTTCGTTGTCACTTTCTTCTTCTTCTTGCCAATTTCTTGTGGGAGCGAAGACGAGGGAAAACAGTAGACTACGCTCAAGCGTGAAGTGATCCAGAAAGAGGAGCAGCGGCAACGCGCGCCTTCGGGCTTCTTCGTCTTCCTCTCTGCAGACTAGCGAGTGTTGGTGGTGGTACTGCATATACTATACAGATACTGCTCGAGGTAGTCGGAATCGCTATGCGGGAAGCGTGACGAGTAATGGTCAACAACAACTTTACTGTGATGTATTCGTTCCATGAAGCGAATACATGACGAAAGACGACGACATTCGCTGGGCCTCTGACACCCTTCATGCCAAGAGACTGTCACCGTCGTCGCGAAAATTCGCTACATGGAGTTGGCTTTTAGCTACATTAGCGGTCAATCCGTTGTCGTCGTTCTAAAGGCACAACGCTTTTTTTTTAACTGTTTTGCAGCACTGCCTACGTATCACGTACGGGCGGTATTTCATAGGTGTGAAGAACGCTCACGAAACAATCCCAAGAGCCACGTATAATTTCCAAATGTCAAACATACTGCACTAAGCAGCAAGCAGCCGGAAGCAAGGACTGTCACTTTAGATTTGAAATCACGTTAACAGTAAATGGGTAAGAGCAGGGGTGCCGACAATGACAATGGAGTAGAGACCAAACACGTGGGATCGAGGCTCCTCCTAGTTTTTCTACTGTCTTCTTCGATCCTCTTTCATGTGTTGTAGAGCTATGAATTTCACTTCGAGGAATAATCTTCAGTTAAACATAAGAGACCTGCCTCAGCACGAAATCCAACATGGTGAGAAATCCGAGGTGATACGTAGCGGGTGCGAAACACCGTCTCTCGGATCATTGGAGTCTGTATGTTACTGTTTCTTCTTCAGTAAAGAGAACTTATCATTGTTCTGCGTGAATCGCGATGGTGCATTCTGTATTTATGCTTCAAATAACATGGGGGCAGTAGAGAATTAACTGTACCCAAAAGAAACGTTCGACTCGATAAAGTCGGTATCAAACATCAAAACACACTAAATAACCTTACGTCTTCCGTTAGTCATAAACTGTAATACCACAGCAGCGCATTACTATTTGCCACGTGAAGGCTCCTTAATCTGGAAAATGAACGTGAGAGAGAAAACAAGACGACTTCTCGAGTATTTTGATCGTTTCAGTATGGTTACCATAGTTTGATATAAAAGCGAACATGATATAAAAGGGATATAGTTTGATATATAAGAAAGGGCAGATATTGAATTCGTCGCCTAACGAATTGTACTACTCCCATAAAGATTCCCTAAATTAATGAGCCCCACTCAACCCCCAAAAAATGTAAAGATAAAAATAGAAAACATCACCCCTCCCGGTCAAGGAATTCCATGTGCACATACGTAGCTGTATCCCCTGGAAGTGAAAAGAAATTGCGAGAAATTTTATGATCTTTTCCTAACAAAAGATTCAGTTGAACAGGGTTTTACCGTTAGGGCGAACATCCAAAAGCACATCTATGCCTGATATCGTCAGCTAAAGTTACACAGTACACGCTGACTGATTTTCGATACAGCTACCATGCAGTTTCCGCTATCTACAAAATATGATATATTAGTCGAGCACACGTAAATGTATGGGCGAAAATGATAAGACATGAGCAACTGATCGCAGGGAAGATAACTAAAACTAGATCGTTCCTTGGCAAAATTAGAAAATAGCTATAAGGACATGCTAGATGGACATTTCAAAGAGCGGTCGACGTTCCGACAGTGATACTGTCTGTATATCTTACTTATGGTTCTGCAGATGTATGTTTATTAACAGTTCAGCAGTATTATCATCAAAGTGTTTTTCCTTTTACTTCTACATGATATCGATAATGATGATTATATTGATTGATCCTTGTTCAATAAACAGCTTAACATTCCTCTTAACAATATTTACAAGTGTGAAGAAGGTGCAGGTGCCCATATACCATTTGCCGCACGCGAGACGTTTAGATGTCTTTGCTCTGCTCGCGGTACGGTTGTCTGAAATTAGCGTCCCGCTGTTTATCCTATACAAACCTCCAGGTTTTGCTTGACCATTCCTTTTGAGTAGTAAACATGTGCACCATATGATCTGCCGTTACATACAACATTGATACAACATTTAGGAAGACAACCAAGAAAGCGTGAGCTGCGGATCCAATGAGCGGCGATTTCAGACAACCGTATCGCGAGCAGTATACATTGCGTGGGCTTGTTCAGAACTTCAAGGTCTTGTATGTATATAGAAGTAGACCTTATTTTTTTAGAACAAATAATTTACCATCAGTCTCCGAAATAATGGAACCGAGTTACGGGCTTCGGAGGACGCGGCGATCGCCGACTCCTTGGACAAACGTGGCTACTCACGCAGGTTTATTGAGAACACTCGCAAACGCAAGCAAGTATCTGGACCGCAGGACAGGAACCGCACCCGTCAGACACGCGTTGTCATCCCCTATGTCAAAGGCGTTTCTGAATGTATCCGCCGGGCTTGGCTTCCGTTAAATATCAGAACTACGTTCAAACCGCATGTTAGACCCCGAGGTCTCATATCGAAACCAAAGTGCCCCGCCGCCCCGGAATAGTCTCAAGTAGTCTACAAACTACAATGCCAAGATTGTGACACGTGCTCAATTGTCGAGACAGGCAGGAAACGGAACACTCGTTTCGAAGAACATTAGCGGGACATAAAGAGCGCGACGCACGCCACGCGGTTTAAGACGGAGCTTACAGAACATTTTTGGGACACGGGATATTGTTTCGACTTCGACAACGAAGTGACCTTGGCTCGCGAACAAAGATGGGTACCCAGGAAGCTTCTAGAGTCTTGGCACATACGTGGTGACCCCTCGGTTTGTAACAAAAACCGAGGCCCCCTTCTCGAACAATGCTCTCATCTCCTTAAATACCGACCGGTTGTGTAATCTCTCATTCACTTTGGCACTGATGATGTCCGTCGCATGACGGACGAAACGTCTGAGTAAACCTTGTTATTCTGTTATGTGAAGTCGGAGTTCTCTACTTTTTTGTTCCACGTTTTGTTTTCACGGTTTTCTTTTTGTTTCTTCTTTTGACGATTGCAAATTTACGATAAACTTTCTTTAGACGAAAATAATGTAGAACCCTTCCTCAAAATGCAGGCTGAATGTTATCTCCGGTGGGCGTATGGGCCTGTTTCTCTGGGCCAGGTGGCGCGAGTGAGCAGCAACATCAGCGCGCCAAATTATGCAACACTCGGTAGTTTAGCAGACGACGCGGCACTTTCAAATACACTGTCTCGAGTTGTTCGCATTCTTCAGGAAGCATCGCGTTTTCTGTGGATTTCCTACATGTTTTCTAGCTTTCCTTGGCAACATACCGTTTGAAACACAATACAAAACCCGGAGATGAAACGACCTACTGTTGGGATCTGTGGCCGTTTGGGCCCAAAGTGGCGCTGTGCAAACTTCACTGCAACAGCCCGATGTCTGGAACGTAGACAGAAGGATGAATGGGTTGTAGCACAAGTGACTGTACCTTACACATTCGTGCAACAATATGTACCCTATCAGGCCTTCACACACACCCATCGATTTTTTTTTTATTATTTTGTGAAGCCAGAATAGGGCTTCCGCAAACGGCGGGGCACAGCCAAGAATAGCGTTCATCTCACACATATCATTATCGAAATACTTGCACCTTATGTCCAGAAATAAGATAAGAGGGGGATACGAAACGTAAGAAACAGAAGCCTAGATGTGACCAGTTTTCGAGGCTGTATTTGTGCAGCAGATTTTCCGCACTTCCGTTGCAGAGAGAGATTAGCAAGCGGCCTTGTTTGCTCCTGAGGATTTAGATTACGGACATGAGTATCTATGCCGTATTACGATCACAGTTAGATCACGCATTTAAATTACAATCGCGGCTCAGAGGGCAATAGTCAACAGAACAGTAACAACTAGCAAAATGATACGGAACAATATCGGTTATACCTATTGCACATCTTTCTGGACAATAGAAAAAAAAAGTGGAGCCCCCCGACTCACTGCCTTTAGAAATGTGACGGTCGTGCACCGCCATCATGCCCATTTGCGCTTTGGAACCCAAATGCAGCGTCTGAGATAGCATTCCATCCAGATATCTGTATTCAAAAACTTCGGACGTGAAGGTCGTGACACTAAAGAACAAATGCACAGCCCTTCCCTATACAGGCGGCTCTGAATTCATTATGGATTGCGTCTATGGGAGTACGCAGATCAAGCACGTTTTAAGTTTTTCAGGGGTGGAAGTGGTGTCAGAGCTTTTGGAGCCACAATTGGAGCAGCAAAAATCAGCTTCTGGAGCAGATATCGAGCAGGAAAAATGACATTTTGGAGCGCATATGCCGGAAATTGGAGCAGAAACGTCTGGTCCGCAGATTGGTTCCTTGAAGATTTCAGATCCGCACATTGTCACATACTGTCAGATATACCATAAAAATATCAGTGTACAAAATTTTATAGACTAGCTAGCACGACTAGACCTTTCCATTCAATAAATATATATTCCCCCCCCCCCCCACACACACACTGGTGAAAACTAGTGCATATTTTGTTGACCAGCTGGCTTGATTAGTTGAAACGTACCCACACACCTGGTGTAAACTAGTACAGAATGAAACTTTTAGCACTGCAGGAATGCAGTCACAATACACAATCAGACGAACGTTGTACTTTTAGTGTTGACTGAGGAGTGCCATGTGCAGTGCTTACATTGGTACAATTATCCATAGTTTCATCATGTTACTCGTGCAGCGCTCAGAGTATAACGTTCGTCTAATCCTCTGCTTTTCTTGTTCCGCGGGTTACTCTCAATCTCTTGAATGCGTTGGAGAAACTTTGGAAATTTTGCGTTTGCGTCCTTCAGTAGAACGCTTGCACTCTCTACCTTCACCATGTCCTGTGACTTGCCACCTTGGCTGGCCAGTGACTGGACATTCAATGGACATTTTGGACAGCCTCAGCAGTCCGCGTTCTCTGTTATGTTTCTCTTTCTTCTCGTTCCAGGCGTTCTTTGTACACCTTGTAGTAGTTTGGGAAACAACTTACGAAAGTTTCTTCCTTCCGCACTGAGTGGGGAAACCTGGCTGGGAAAATCCCCGTTGCGACGTCTCCCCATGTGTAAGGGGCGGAGTTCGCAATCACCTAAAGTACGAAAATACTGTCTGCTTTTAAAGTAACTTTCCTGTACGTTAGCCCTGGCCTCAAAAACGTTCAGGTCCTTGCTTCGGCACTTGAGGAACGCGACTCTCGCGTCTGTGATTCTTTGCTCTGTCTTTGCTCTTTCTTTCCTTTATAACCTTTCCTTTTGCCTGCTTTTTTTTTTCGTAATAAACATATTCCCCCCTGAACATGAAATAACTGATGTTCGAAACGGGTTGGAGTCCTACAGCTGGCTAACCTTTTCAGTGACTTTCATCTTTCATATCCCCCTCATTTATTTCTGCATGCAAGCTACAACAAAGCGACTAAATTCATAATGCCCTTCTGCTGGTCAAATTAAAAGCGCAACGAACGCCACTAAACCGTCTGTTCGCGTGTGTATTCACACCGAGGCTTCCAAACCATGCCACTAGGAAAATTCTAGCCTGCTTATCTGTGGCAAGTGGTGGGCGTAACCGGTTACCTTTGGACACAAGACGGGAATATTTAGATAACGTTGTAGCCCACAGCTATCGTTTCAGGGCCTGATTGTAACCACATTTGCATCATGCTCACAAAAGGACCTTTAATGATCATCGAATACAGAGCACACAGAAGATTTCATGCTAACGCATTCTCAATGCGCAATGGTAATTAAGCGGTCCCCGATTTTTTTCCAACTCTCCATTGCCTAGAGGAACAAGACGTAGACTTGTTCACAACTTAAGCTGTATAGAAGCATTGCGAAAAATTACAAACGCGTTAAATAAGCTACGACACCTCTAGCCTTCACGCAGACTTCGAGGTAGTATTACACAAAAGAAGTACTACCCTGCTATTATTTTCAATCGCGTAATCATTGAGGAGGGCCGGGCCTTCAATGATGTTACTGGGCAAGCTGTCAGCATCTTTTCCGCATGTTTCCGCATGCGAGGTGGAGACCTATAACCTTTTTATTTATTTTTTCACATAACAAACATTGTTTATATTTCAGTGACTAAATAAGACACGCCACTTAGCGTCCCTATTCTATGTTGTAACAAAAAGGAATGTTTACCGTAAAATTATAAATTACAGTTAAAATACAAATTTGATCATTGTATCAGGGCCATTGGACATTTTGTCGTTCCGGAAAGTTGACGGACCAAATTTCGTCTTACATCTGTAGAGCGATACAAAAATAATGTAACCGTTGTGGTTTATCAAAAAGAAACGCGGGAAGCGTAATGTATTTTGTGTAGATATATTTTGAAGTAACAGACAACTAACGCCACGCGCATTTCATAATTTCTCGAAACTGATGACGACGCAGCGACGATGTGACGCTAAACCAGCAGAAAAACTGTCGTGAGCGATAAACTTGATATTTATGAGCAATAAATGAGCAAGGGGGTTTTGTCTTTAATTATTATAATGATTTCCACCTGGTAAAAATTCCCGAAAAGAAACGCTTCGCGCTTAATGAAAAATCTGTTCACAAACTCTGTGCTCATGTGTACAAGTCAAATGCTACAACATCCTTTCAACCTTCCTCAAAGCTGCAAAATCAGAACGAAAGGAAGCAACGAAAACAAAAAGACATTGGGCATGCCACATTGTATTCATTTATGTGTGAAAACAGCGGAATAATAATATACATCAGAATAGTATCAACAACGGAATGATGTGATGGTTCCAACAAGAATATAGTGAGGAAACTCTTTGCTTTCTTTCTGTAAAACATAAAAAGCCGTTACAGACCAATGCTCACTGCATTCACCTGCAACGATTGTCTATACCACTACTCCTACGACTTGTGCGCTGGAACCTAAGTAGAACATCGGAGATAGTCTTAACCACCTCCAATCGCAGTCATCCTTTCGACTTAAGGAACGCAGCTCAATGGCAAGAGCGCACAATGACAGGAAAGAAATAAGCACCCAAGCAGCACAATGTACTTAAAGTCGAGTGCAATAGGGGTGGACGGTATGTGTCTTATCAATGTTGTTTAGTTTCACGAGTGTGTTCAAGGCCTTCCACCTACCCGTCCACCCCTATTGCACTCGACTTTCAGTACATTGTGCTGCCTGGGCAGAAGGCACTTTACTACTTCTAATGGACTGTGTCTATGGGAACACGTCGCGAGTTCCTGAAAGTGAAAGACATAAAGCCTGCCCGCTCAATGTCATCGATGTCATAATGTTTCGTCACTAGTTCGCTATTTATTTATTAATACCCTCAGGGCAAAGCACTACAGAGGGGAGTGGTTTTACAAATGATCCATAATGATTCTATGGAATGTTTCAGAGTTGGTACAAATATACTATAATGTAGAGAAGAATATGTGTGTACAGGTAAATTACCAAGAATGTCCGAAAAACAGGAAAAATCCACACAAAGTGTAAAGCAGGCTTCACCTGCGCATGTACTTTGGAACCTAAATGGAATCTCGAAGATGGCGCTAATCATTCACAAATTTCATATCATAATCATCATTGGTGCTTAAAGAAGAAGCACTTAGAGAACAAATGCACAGCGACATCAACCAAACAAACTAAAGGCGATTTTGTATTTCTTATGCTTTGCGTCTATGGGAGTGTACAGGTGAAGCACGCTTTAAGTTTTTGTCAGAGAAAGTTTGGAATGACCATCCAAGCGAAGTCGGAGCACAACTGCAGTTTGTGCTGGAATCAAGTCATTGCAAGCAAGGCATAGAGTGACATCTGTGGATTGCAATTCCACATTTTGTGATACGCAATGCTTGTAAACACAATCGCCGATAAGGGAGGCCGTAGCTCCAGTGTCGATAAGGGCGATGTAATCTCTCCCCAGAATTTGAACAGCGATGTGTGGTTCCTTGTCCTCGATATTATCTCGGACGGAAAGAGCAAAAGCAGCTAAAGCATCTCCTTTCATCTTGCTGCTTCCAAAGCCAGCTTCTGAATTATCAGGGTCAAGCATTGTAACCGTTCGTTCGCTCTTTCGTCAGATAACCAAACTTCGTTGAGCGATTGCTTACCGGCGTCGGCTGCGACCATTTCCCGTTGGCCCATTACGGGATTTTGGTCTTTGTTGTGGGCAGTCCCGACGAAAGTGGTCAGAGCTGCCGCATGTCCCACAGCCGGCGGGCATTCTGCGTTGCTGCCGCGGAACATGCGGCAGCTCCTGCGGCCTCCTAGGGGGTTCGCCAGCTAAATAGCCGTGTTGACCGTGGTAATGGGACAGGGGGGCCTGCCAAGACTCGTTCATGCGGGGATCGCCTCTGTTCATAACGGAAGAGATCAGGTGCTCATCGTGATGGCTCCGCATAATAATTCCGGTTGTGCTGGAAGTCCTGAACGATCGTAACCGTGTATTCACACGAGCATGTTTTCTGACGGCTCCGCGACTGAAGGAGCGAGAGGGGTAAATGATAAGGCGCTGAGGCTACGCCCTTTTGGAACGCCTACACAGATAGTGTTCCAATGTGCTGTCGGCTCAGATGCTGGGGAAGCCGGGGATTACGTTCGCGCTGCGGTTGAACGTTGCAGCATTCATTTTATGTGTACGGCGCTTGGTACACAATGGAAAGCGAATATTGGTGGCTCTTGCTTTTCTCATTGACGATAGTGAATGCTGCCACGAAAAGAAGCGGTTAAAGAAGCTATGGACGAATCAATGGTTGCTGAGGA
The DNA here is from genome assembly GCF_037126465.1 of Ornithodoros turicata. Taxonomy (NCBI): domain Eukaryota; kingdom Metazoa; phylum Arthropoda; class Arachnida; order Ixodida; family Argasidae; genus Ornithodoros; species Ornithodoros turicata. The sequence goes on from NC_088201.1 coordinate 230,390,347, forward strand.
AAGAGTACGGTCTGCAAAATAGCCTTCTACGGGAGCTACGACACGAGGACCCATTTGTCTACCGCAAGGTTTTGAGCATCGATGCGGCCACTTTTAAATACATTCTGCTCCGCATAGCACAGCGCAAAAGGAGAGTATAGAGGCCAATATGCGGAACAGTATACTAGCCAGTGAGCGTCTTTCCGTAACCCGTCTGCAACAGGTTCGTTCGAACTATGTGCGCTTCCTCTAAATGCATAAAACGTTAGTAAATAAGAGTGAGCGGGAAAGAGTGTAGGAGAGAGTACTGTGAAAGCTGTGCGTCGTCGTTTTTCGTGCGTCCGCGACCAAATGGTTGGATGATTGCGTGATAATGCTGATACCTCCTTCTCCTCCTTCAGTCGATGCGCAGTCAGAAAAGGCGCTCGTGTGAATACACGGTAAACCTCGACTGCAGCCGAAGCCAGCGAGCGATGTCTCCAATCAAGGCAACCTGCAGGATGCGTTGCATCAGGACTTCATCTGAGATTCGTATACCAGTCTGATAGGCCGTAAGGTCATCCAAGAAGTCTGCGACCGACCTTTTATAGGTATGCTCTGAGAAGGTAGGGACCGGTAAATTCAGTCGCAGGGGTGCCTGTGCCTGCGGCGGCGAAACCGACCCGGCATCAAGTCGTTCTGCCACCAACGAACATAACTATGTCATGCGTGACAAGAGCTCTGTCGATATAGCGGAGTCCAACTGCGGCGCTGCAGGTACCATAGTTGACGTACCTTAGGACGGAGACACTGCATGTGCCTCTTTGTCCTCGCCTGGTCCTTTCAGGTTCAAACGCGCCGAGGTGTCGTATACCAGCCCTTCCGCTCGCGCGGCACTCTTTCTGCACCGTACCCTTACATCCGCTCCGGAGGTCGTATCGGCCTGGCGGCGGCAAATGCTGCATTGGCTCCGAGGTTCGAGCACCAAGTGGGAGCTGTAATGCTCTCGAAAGGAAATCAAACACACTCAAAACAAAGAAAAACGCTACTCGCAAAAAAAAAAAAAAACGACACCCCAGAAAAGGAACACAAACAAGCCGACGGAATCCTAAATGGAAAGAAATTAATCCTAAAGTCAATAAACGAAAAACAAAAGAAAAATGAACAACGCGCGCTGTCGAACGGACGAAGTGTAGAGAAGCGGAAATATTCCAAAAGCCGGGCGTCATAACTGGAGAATGAAAATTGTCACCGACTCAACGCAACGGGAAATAACAATTTATTTAGACGTTTCGTCTCCCATGCAGGAGACATCATCGGTGCAAGCCTAGGGACGAGAATGAGGAGCACCAAAACCAGTCTTGCTATTTAAGTGTTTACCGAGACCAGAGTACAGTACAGGAAGTGGGCCACTGTTGGCATTACTTGCTGTTGGCTCCCTTTGTATGTGCGATTCGAGCAATTTTCTCGAACCCCACCGCTGTTCGCGCGCCGAGGTGACGGCGCCCTTTGTAGCCGAACACGTGTCCCGTTGTCCAGCAGTGCACCCTGAGCTCAGTCTTCGACCTATTTGCGTTGGTCGCCTTTTCAACGTCTCGCCTGTGTTTAATGCGGGTGTCCCGTTTCCTGCCTGTCTCACCTACGTACGTGGCATGACATTGCAAACAACTTAGCTTATAGACGACACCACTTTCGCTTCCAGGTGGGGTGGGATCTTTGGGCCTTGAAATGATGTGCCTAAGTTTTATATGGGGTTTGAAACAAGTCTTTATCCCGAAGGGCAGTAGAGTGCGCCGAATACGCTCCGAAATCCCTCTGACGTAAGGAATTTATATGGTCCCATTATGAGTGGGATGTTCTTTTGGCTGCCTCTCTTCTCTACGCCTGCTCGCGTCGTCGATAAAGTTCTGGAGATAATCGCGTTTCCTAAGCAGTCCACTGACGATTGCCTCTTCTGAAGATTGAAGTTGAGAGTCGGACGCGAGGCGCTCAGCACGATCCAACAAAGTTCTGACGACGGCTTGTGTTCGATAGGGTGGTGAGAAGAACAACGTGGTACCTTTTTTGGACCTAAATGTGCATCACGACCAAGCAGTACAAATCAAAACAACGGTCTACCGTAAAGCTTGTGACATCGGCAACTTCCTGGACTTTAATTCTATTTCATAAGTAAAATGAATAGAAGATTCAACACTTTTTAGGACCGAATGGAAGGCATCGACGTGAACCCTGCTTAAAATCACAAAGGTATCGTCAACGTACCGTCGGTAGAATTTATGTCGGGTCACGGACACTGGGCTACCCATTGGCCAGCCCTTAGTCTGATGGTATATCTCCTGATTGAAAGTGAAGTATGTCTGGTTAAGGCAAAAACGCAGCAGGACAATAATGTCTTCCGCAGTCAGAGAAGTACGTGGACTGCGGGTGACATCATCGCGGAGCCGTGTTTCGGCAACCCTCACTGCGAGAGCGGTCGAAACGTTTGTGAAAAGGAGGCAAGAAGCGCGATAGAACATCTGGACGTGGAGCCGTGTGTATGCCTCTGGTCACCGAGAGAGCCTCAGGCGTAGCGGAATTCTCAAGATTCCCGTACGCGCTACAAGAGGGCGCTGCGTTTCGCATATGTTCTATTTGTCGCTCTATTAGCACACGCACGCAGTCACAACAAAAATCCAGCCGACACTAGAGATTCCTGATCGATAGTACTTAGTGATTCATGGAACGTAGTACTAACAGCTCTTTGAAGCTTGATCGAACAGAGTAAATGAACTGAGTCAAGAAGTAACAAATGTCAACCGGTTTTAACCATAAACAAAAAAATGCTTGCGACTTCAGCCCACCCCTCCCATGTCGCCAGGTATGGCCGACGCCCCAGCTACCGTGGTAACGAAACAGCTTACAAAGTATCAGGTCTAGGATTTTTACGTTTTCTCTCTCTTTTTTTTTTTTTACGTGGGCGACTTTTATAACGTCATTACATTTTTTTTCCTCCATGACCAAGCAAAAAGCTCAGCACAAGAAAAGAAGTGCAAAGAACCAATTTCGTGAAGAAACACCTTTTTTTATTTATTTTCTTCATAGCGCACCTTCCGAGACGTGCCTTTCCTTTATCTCAAATGTGAGATGGTGAAGGAGCCTCATGGCGTCGAAGATGAGCTTTAACTTGCGGAAACAAAACAAAAACACATGTATCGGGCGACGCTATCGGAACTGCCCTTATCTTGCGCTGCATCTTTTCCCAGGACGAGAGGCGACAGTGTGCTCTTTCCCCCTCTCACATTGAGGGTGAAGGAAAGACTGGTCTCTGAAGATGGGCAATGAACAATATATAGAAAAAATGGTGTTCTGTTCTGAAAACGGCTACGATATCAGGTGACCGAAAGGAACAGATGTTCCGATTGGGGCAACCTGGTAGATTTCATAATTAAAAAGTTAATTAACGAATTTTAGGTAATTAGTGATTTGACGGTTGAGCAACATATGGCCAAGAACGTCCGCCGGCCCAGACATGATAGAAGCGGAAACAGCATGTCTAGAGCCCTTATAGCGTTTCGATGAAAAATATGTATCGCCTAAAAAAAGACACCCTGTATATGTATATAAACGGGGAATACATATAATGTCTCTACTATATTTTGACTATGACATGCTTTTATTCATAGTATAACATCTGTTCATCACCCCAGGATGAAACGCCCGCCGCGCGTGAGAGATCACATTCGCGTGTCTTTCACTGGCAGTACACATGGGTTACATAACGTGACAGCCTTGGGTGACACGCGACTGGAGTACAAATACATGGTGAAGAATGAAATAGTACACCAGTGGAGGAGGGAACACGGGAGGGGCAATTGCCCTGCTAGAGAACCAGGAGGGATGCGAAAAGGTGACTTTTCGTGCACGAAGCAGCCGCTTGGGACGACAGAAGTAAGAAAGAAAATCAAGAATACGAGAGGGGGGAGACGCAGATTTCCCACTTGTAGTTTGATGATTAATTAATTAATGATTTCCCACCGCAAAGTATACGCCAGCCCTGCGGTTCAGCATCCAGAAAAGCAGACAAAGACATTTTACCCCAGAAATAGCTATATACGGTAATATTGAGCTTGTTTTCGTAGTTCAACGAGATCCCGTATGATGGCCGGCAATCGCGTGCCGTCCAAAGTCATGTGGACGGCATTAATCGAGGGACACATGCTCGCAATGGTTTGGACAGGGCGCTCACCGTACCACTGATTGTAGTTCACCATAATATATCTTCCACAACTGGGGTTGTCAATCCCGGGCAATTTTTGCAGTTCCAGGACTTCGGGATTTTTTACTCTCGATCCCATGATCCCGAGACGGGATTTCGGGATTGTGACCAGTTCAGATGGTGCTTCCAACAGTTTTCTGTTTTACATGACAGTTGGCCCTAGGAGCTTTAACTCTTCTAATAAGCCTGTTCAGCCTTTCAAAAGAAGATATTGCTTTGAATGTCCGTATTCACGCGTATCGTCTGGCAACAATGACATAAAGCTGGCATTCGTTTGGTAACGTGCACTGGAAGTCCGCATTCACATGTATCGTCTACCAACAATGACCTTACCGAACTCCTGCTAAATCTACACCCATCCGTGCGCTGCGGGATCGTCACTAAACTACAGCCGCAAGCAGCAATACCCGCCTGTATCCACTAATTCTGGCACTTCACTCATACTTTCAGACTTCTCGGAAGAGTTCAAGGTGAACCTACGCGCTCTATTTGGTTCCTTACTTTCCCCTGAAAGGCTTGCACCCACAAGAATCGATGGACAGATATTCACCTGCAGGGATTTTATTTCTTTATTCAAGGTAAGTCATATAACATTGATGTCGACGTGCACTATACTGGAGTGCGTAGTCTTTGCGACTGGAAACCTAACCGGCGCAGTAAACGTGAAAAAAAATTTAACAGCTTGAATAATACTTGTATAGTGCTTGAAGCCATGCTGCCCACATGGGGCTTCGTGTCATGCGACAACTGCTGGTGCCTGAAAGGAGCCAGCGCATCGCAAAATGAAATACTCTTTGCTGAGCAACTGCATTGCTGCGTAAATATGTGCCCCTCTGCATCTTGGGACGAAATATTCGGTGAGAATTTTTTCGCCGTCTCAATGTGCAAATATATCCAGGAGTGACGTTTATTTTGCTTTGCTGTTGAGCTGAGATTTTAGCGAGGTTGCACTGCAGGGCCTGTGGTTCTGACTCGATCATCGTCAGTTGTGCGATATACGATGCAACCGTCAGCAAATGAACGCACTTGTGAAGTAAATGCATCTGGTGGCTCACTGATAAATATCAACAAGAGGAGTGGCCCTGTGCCTGATCCCTGGGGAATTACTGAACGATGCGGGGGGAAAAGGAGGACAAGGTAATGTGCGCTGTGAGGTTCGTGCTACATTGAGGTTCGTTAATTCGAGTAAGAGGCGGCTGCGTGCTACCATGTGAAATGCATTAGGAAAATCGAGGAACGCTGCATCCGCTTGGAGGCTGGCGCCGAGGCTAGAAAGAATGCTGTAAGGTTCAGGTTGGGACAAAAGTTTACGGAACACGCGAGCGGCGTACTTTTACTTCCGTGCGACACCCAAGCGGCCGGCGGAAGCGGTTCAGTTCACTGGCTCGGAAGGGTGGCAGGGTGCGCTGTTAGCGAAACTTTCCAGAATTTTGCATGACAGGCTTCTAATCGATATTGGCCTGTAATTAGACGGTTAAAGCTTGGAACCTGATTTGTGCATTGGTACAATTATACGAAATGCACTATGCGCTGTCCTGATGATGCACTATGCCAGAGGTGTTGAACTCATTCGTGCCCCCGGGGGAAGTACGACGGGCCAAATACAACGGGTTTGGGGTAGCCTGTTTCTGACATAGAGGATACAACACAAAACTATATACCGACATATCTGCGTTACTTAACTTCGCTCAATCACGGGTCACCAATCCTTTCTATTGTCTGTGTACCGATGGAACCTGACATATCTTGCATTGGCATGTCTTTTTGCGTAAATAATTCTTCATATCCCCCGCTTGCTTTGAACTATTGCTAAATTGCAACCTAAAGGCCTGTATAGATGTGTTCATTTGTTAGCTGTTACCATAACGTTGACATAGTCATGTTCATCACAGAAAGTACCTGCCCGCAAACGCCTGTTGACACAGTTGTTTTGGCGACGTAAAGTAAAGCGAAGTAAAGTTCTTACCGGTGCGTCGCACTGCACGTCAGTTCAGTTTCAGTTGGAAGTCATGAGGTACGTTGTCTACAACTACGGAAAACCGAGCCAAAAGATCCGTTTCAGGTATCCTCGAGGAAGGACGTTTAGTCGAATTCACTCGGGAGGTCACCAAGGCTGCGACTGAAGTGGTCCGCTTCTGGTGCCATTGAAGGCCCCATTATTGCGAATCGGTAATGTAGGGTTTGCTCAGAGATTTTGCTGGAATGTACTGGTGATATCAATTAAGCAAAAATCAGACGCAGGGGATGGTTTACAGGCTCATGAGCGAAGACGGCGAGAGTAACACAAAGACAGACATTTATTTATTTATTTATTAGTTTCACGTGCCCGCCAACAGCGTGAGACTACATAGAGGTGCACGGAAAGAAGATTAACTTACAAAAGGATAACAAGTTGCAAAGAGGATAAAAATAAAGTAATATCAGCAAAAATGTCCACACTAGTGTTTTCAATGTCATTAAAGCAACACTGCATGCGCGCCAAAGGAGAAGACGGGTGACAAAAACGTGGATAAAAAGTACGGTGAACTCTACAATGTCTAGATAGCGCATGAAAATCGACACTGGCTAACAATAAAGGAGCATCTATTTTACCATGCACGATATTGAACAAGAAAGTCATATCCCGAATATAACGACGTTGCTTCAGTGATGTCATCTTAAGCTTCGCAAGGAGGTGATTGTATTCATAAAACCATTTTCTTTTTGAATACCTATCGTAAATAATTCGTACAAACTTCTCTTGCACATTTTCGATGCGATCTGAGAGTGTTAGAGAGTTCCAAACGACGGATGCGAACTCCAACTTGCTTCGTACTAGACAATAGAACGAGCAGACAACAGTATGAAAGTCTCTAAAATTCTTGGATATGTGACAAATGAAGCCCATCATTCTCATTGCGGAGCAATACAGGAATGACACATGGTTGTTGAAATTCAGTGCCGGATCGAAAATGACCCCAAGGTCACGAATGGTTTCCACTCTCTCTATTTGGACGCCCTTAATGTCATAATCAAAGAGTAATGTTGATTTTTTCCTTGTATAGGATAAAACTTTCGTTTTTTTTTTTCACGTTTAGATACATGCCGTTTAAGTAACTCCAGTCGCTGATTGCATTTATGTCTTCCTGAATTGACAGGTGATCGCCGTAGCCAGATACGGAACGAAAAATCTTAACGTCATCAGGAAACATTAACAACTGGCAATGTTTCACGACACCGGCAAGATCATTTACAAAGACCAAAAATAAGAGAGGACCTAGGTTACTTCCTTGCGGTACTCCAGACACAGACTCGAATGGAACGGAAAAAGTTCCGGCAACTCGTACCACATTCTTCCTTCCGAACAAGTAATTTTGCATCCATTGACAATATCTATTACACAATCCAAACTGACAAACCTTTGAAAGTAACAGCTTATGGTTAACTCGATCGAACGCTTTCGTGAAATCAAAATATACCGTGTCAACTTGATAACGATTACAAAGAAGTGGAGATGGAAGACATGGAACAGCCTTTGGATCACACGATTAAAGGCTGGTCATGGTTAAAGTCTAACAATTCGAAGTCCCCTGTCTCTCTGTCTGTGTTACATTCACAGTGTTCGCTGTTGCCATATAGCAACCGACCCTGTTCGTCTCTTATTTAGCCAGTCATCGGCTGTTACAGGCCAATGACAACAGTGTTTCATCACTAACCAGCGCGAGTACAGAGTCTAATCATAACAACACGACCGTTCATGAAGCTTTGCCGTTCTTCTTTCTTTTCTTTTTTTTCTTGCTCAGGGGTCATGCGAGCTGCATGGCAACCCCAAGCGGGCCGCCATTTCGGCACCCCTGCACTATGCAGTATCAGGAGGTACTTGTTGCTTTCGGGCAGCGCAGAATTTAAGCTGCCCATAACCATCTTCCGCTTTTCATACTGCGCAGGAAGAGCTCTGAACTCGTGCTGACATTTTCATAAAACCATTATCGTTCCAGCACATTGCTGGTACGCGTATGTAACATTAACATTTTGTGACGTCTAAGATGGAAACAGGAGGTAGCGAGGGCGGAATGTTTAATGGAGTCACCTAGAATATGATAGCACAGGCTCAGAGGATGGATCGAGCATGATAATGACGGGGTGACTTCTTCCTTGGGTTGCCGCCCAGACGCTAGGATGACCCTCCGTCCACAGGAAGGAGCCCCTGAGAAGGAAGAGCCATCTTGACGACTATAGGCGGTCATTCGAGGAGTCTCGGCGGCGTTTAAAGTGCAGCTCCGCTGCTGTTCCGAAAGTATGAAGACGTTGTGATATTCAGAACCGTGGTCCCAACTTCATTCATAAACGCACATTGCTTTCCAAATTTCCATACTCCTTCGTGAGAAATTTGAGAAAAACTACCGGGCGGCGGTTCCACTTGTGACGTCATACTTGGAACTGTGCGAATTGGATAGCCACACCTAGCCAGCTCTGCCTGGCAACCAGTTTGTGTTTACACTCCGTCATGGCCGCTGTATCGTGCTGAAATAGCTGTCACGAGCTATCGGGGACCACCGCACCGTTTTATCACGTTTCTTATAAGAAATACTTCGTCTTCGAGCACGTACTCGTTCTCGTTCTCAATAGCTTTGGTGGTGCTTTCTGCACGCGCAGCAAGTCCGCGCATAGTGCGCTGCCAAAGCTATTGAGAATGCGTACGAGTACGTCACACGTTAGGTGTTAGGTCTTGTTGGTAGCATGAAGCACAGTGCGGGCACAGAATGTCCGCTCACGATGGCCGTCGTTGCACAACGAGGCCATCCTGTAAGGCTTGTTAAACAAGACCGGCAAAACTATCTTTGAGGCTATTAACGACAGCAATTATCACGGAACACACCCAAAACATTCACCTTCGCCCATAGATCTCCGCCATCGCATCGACGATTTGGCGTTAGCCAAGCCACGAGCGCGGCTAAGCCAGGACGAAGCCGGGATTGGTCAGGGTTTGCCGACCACAGGACCGCCGTGCCAGGGAAATTTAAAAAATTGTTTTCTTAAAAACTACAAACAAATGGGTGAAAATTTTTCACATGTATGCTCCCTGTGCGGAAACGAACGCACAGCCCAAGCATGGCTCCATTCTGTCGCAGTCGAAAATCGGCGGAGCTGAGCTTTAATAATAATAGTAGTAGTAGTAGTAGTAGTAGTAGTAGTAGTAGTAGTAGCAGTAGTAGTAGTAATAATAATATTTTTTTTTTATTCGTTCAGCTCTCACTAAGGCTACCTGAAACAGAGGTTTCGTAAATGTGCTCTCAAGTTTCGCGAAAATTTCGTTGGGAAAGTTGTTAAAAATAAGTCGTTAAAAAGTTCGATAGAAATAAAAATCACAGTAGTTGCCATAACGGGTGAATGTTAAAGGCTCAATATACAGGGGAGGTGGCTTCCTGAGGTGACGCCTGAGGTGGGGCTAGGTCATTTGTATAGCTGCGACTAGAAATACTTCGAGGAGGTGAACCCGAGACAGGGATGAAGAGACGACACAAACAAATTCTCAATTTGAGAATTTGTTTGTGTCGTCTCTTCATCCCTGTCTCGGGTTCACCTCCTTGATCATGAACCAGCTTGTCAGCGCCCTGTCTCTTCTATAGAAATACTTCAATACAACAGCGTATCTGAAACAGGTTTTCAAAACAAGGAAGTTGTGCATATGCAAAAAAGATCCGTCGTATATCGTGCAGCAGTGCAATAGACAACACTCTTCAGACGTTCTTTTTTCATATAGTTAATTTTACATTACCAAATCTCGCTGCAATGTGCAAATATGGTGACACTTTGTCGAATGATAGTATGTCCCTAAACTTTCCAAAATGGCTGGGAGTGGTAGTACCAAGTAGCCCATATAATCACACAGGAAATGTTTCTTAGTTTTGAACAGACCCGTAACAAGCGATCATTCCAAGACGTAACACTGTTCAATAAAATACCCAAATATTTAACCGTACTATTATAATTGCAACTAACACAAACAGATTGAGAAGAATGTAAAGTAAGCGCAATATGCTATGTACAAATTTAAGTGGACTCTGGAATACGGTTAGTTGGGTTCTTGCTGGGTTTACCCGTATTTGTTTCTCGTGGAACCAATCGCACACTGCACAGGCATCTCCTGCAAGAGACGAGCAAATTCTGCGTAATCAAGATGAACAAAGCCAAAACTGTGTCGCCACCATACTCAAATAACAAACTGTGTGAAGCGCATGATGCATATCATTTACATAGAGATTGGATAGTAAAGGAGCTACAATAGAGCCTTGCGCCACCTCCCAGGAACGAACATCAACCAACCCCAACTAAATCTCGGGCCTCCACTGTTTACTATGTTTTATTAATCACCTTGTATCCTGTGTTAATAATTCCACAATGCTACACCATGCTGATGACTTCAAGGTAACGAAAAGCATAGCTTCGCCTTGGATTGCTTACTGCTTCTGAGAAATGTTGACATTGTTAATTCTTCGTATAATTTCCTCGAAATCAACATGTCAAAAACTGAAATCACCTCATTCACGCGCAAGTCCCAAGTAACCCGATTCCAGTACTTTTTCTGGTGCCAAATTAGGCCGTGTCGACACCATGCGTCATCTCGGTGGTGCCTCTGATGGGTTGGAAGCTTCAAGTTTCATGAGCATGCGTATTCTTGGTTTGTTCGCCTACAGCTGTGAAATGTTTTGTTCTCACACGGTATTTCTTATTCACCACAAAGCTCCCGTCCTTCCCGGACTTGTATATGCGTCAGTGGTATGTAATGATTTATGCAACACCGATATCAAACGTCTTGAAGCTGTGCAAAAGAGGGCACACGTTATTTATTCGCGCCTCTCGCGGAATGTCCCCGCATTTTATCCTTATGACTGTGACGAGCTTTCAAATTACCTGCACTTGCTTCCTTTTGTTAACCACCGCCACATTCATGACATGATGTTTCTTAATGAACGTGTGCACTCCATATTTGATACCCCTTTCCTGTCAGGCCGCCTAAATTTTGGTCTCCCACGTGCTACTCTGCGGTACCCCCCAACGTTCTATGTCAACCACTGCTGTCCTAATGATCCCCTTACAAGGTGCCAAACTTTGTTTAACTCGTTTCCGTCATCTCTTGATATTTTTTTATCATCATGTACATCATTGAGACGCCATATCTTTTTCTATTTTTCCGGACTTTCTTTTTCTTTGTTTTTTTTTTTCTGATCGTTTCCCTTTGTTGCCGTGCGATAGTATGCGTTTTTCACGTTACAATGCGCCTGTGCTCGTTCATTGTTTTCCATTCAATTCATGTACATTTTTTCGTGTAAAGTTAGTTTTGTGGTTGCATGGACCTGTTTTGTTGGTGGAGCATATTGTCTGTGCTTGCATATCGTATTATTGCACTATTTGTAGTGCTTTGTACTGCAGCTGTGTGCGCCAACATTAGAGTGATCACGACCGTTCTTGGGCATAAATACAACACTATTATTATTATTATTTCTGCGGTCGCAACGAAGATATACAAACTGCTAGCGCCCATCGAGAAAGTTCTTTAACCATACATGTACTGGTCCACGAAAACCATAAGCATAAAGTTTCTGCAATAAAATCATATGTAAAACAGAATCAAAAGCCTTGGATAAATCGTAAAATAAGCGGGTGACAAGCTTATTATGATCGAAAGAGCTGAAAACCAAGTCTGTGAAATCATCAAGACGTAACTGCGTCCCCTTCCCTTCGATAAATCCATGCTGTATGATATTTTTCCAACAACAACTTAATTTTCGGCTTTCGAGAGTGGGGAGGTTCATCGCCACGGGCGATACTCTACCCCATTGCTGATGGGAATGGGGGAAGAAAATAACGAGCCCCTTCACAATAACGATCGAAGTCCGATGGTGTCCAGAAATGTCAGAAGAGGTTTGAGCGCAGAGCGGTGCTGGGTTGGATTAGGCCAGGGACCAAGCATGGATGCTGGTGGATGAGGTTCTCGATATTTTTCCATTATAACAGATGGCATTGGATAAATATTAATGAATATAAAAAATCGTAATAATGAAAGCGATAATTACGAAAAAAGGCTGGCTCAGTGAATCGAGTGTGTCATCGACTCGGGATATTGGATGGACATGTAGACGCGCCATCGACGGCGCACCTGGAATAGCGGCGCGCGATATTAAACTCCAGCCCAGTCAGTTCGGCTCTGGCTACCAACCAGAACGATTGTGTCCCTGATTATTCTAGCTGAGCCAACATCTGGTGACCCGACGTTCCATTTACCTTGCCCTTCTACGGTTATGTCTCACCCTTCAGTTCCGTCCGTAGCGCAATCTCAGCTCACGGCAGTTGCTGTCAAGTTGCCTCCTTTCTGGGACAGGAACCCGCCAGTCTGGTTTGCCCAAGCTGAAGCCCAGTTTCACTTGTCTGGCGTTACATCCCAGCTGACTCGGTTCTACCACGTAATTTCCGCCCTGTCCCACACCGCCGCCGCCGAGGTTTATGATCGCATAACCACCCCTCCTCCGGAAAATCCATACGATCAACTCAAATCAGCCTTGCTGAAACGCACATCGTCTTCCGACCGCGACCGACTACACCAGCTCCTTTCCGCCGAAGAACTAGGAGAGCGGTGCCCCACCCAGCTACTTCGGCGCATGAAACAGCTCCTCGGAAGCGATGCGCCCGGCAGCAGTGGTGATTTATCTTCCACCAGCGATATATTGCTCCGGCAGCTCTTTCTCCAGCGCCTTCCCCGCCACGTACAGATGGCGTTAGCTACTGCAGCGAACCTCAGCTTGGACGAGTTGGCTGCGCTTGCCGATGCGGTCGTGGAGGTAGCGTCTGCACCCCCCAAGTTGACGTCATTGAGCGACCAGCACTGCTGCCTTCGCCGTCCGACACTCCTCCACAATCACTGGCTCCGCGTCTTGACGAGCATGGTATTACGCAGGAGCTCAACCACCTTACCCAACTCGTCGCTGCCCTTGCCACCCGTTCCCGCTACCCAAGCGCTCCCCGCCAACGTCACCGTAGCCCCAGACCTCGTTCTGGGTTCCGCTCCCCTCGCCACTCGTGATCACCCAGCAACAATACCGACGGGGTTTACTGGTATCATCGTCGCTTCGGCGCAGACGCCTTCCACTGTCTTCAGCCATATACCAGGACAGCGTCCTCGGGAAGCTCCCCGGCCCACCACTAGTGGCGGCTGGTGGACACGGCCTCGAAGACAGCCGCCTCTTTTGCATTGTTGACCGCATATCTGGGATGCGGTTCCTGATCGACACAGGTGCTGAGGTCAGCGTCATCCCCGCTCCCCGTTCTTACCGCGGATCTCGAGAGCACTGTTTCACCCTCAAAGCCGCCAACGCGTCAACAATTCCAGTCTACGGCCAACAGTCACTTACCCTAAACATCGGCCTCCGGCGAGATTTCCGCTGGCTTTTCCTCGAGGCCGACGTTACCCAGTCCATCCTGGGCGCTGACTTTTTGAGGCACTACAAAATCCTTGTTGATGTGTCCCGGAAGCGTCTCATAGACAGCACCACATCTCTCACTGTCCACGCTCTTCAGCTACCTCCTCTTCCATCGCACCTATTGTCATTCACTGCCCCCCACTCTTCTCCAACATCCATCCCTAAGGGGTACCCTGCTCTTTCTCGCCCACCTGACTGGACGAAACCGGCGCAGCATGAAGTCGTGCACCATGTGATCACCCAGGGCCCCCAAGTTCATTTCCGCCCACGCCGACTCGCACCCGAGAAGTACAAGGTAGCCAAAGCGGAGTTTGATCACATGCTTCAACTCGGCATCATCCGCCCTTCCTCGAGCACGTGGGCGTCGCCGCTCCACATGGTGCCGAAGAAGACAGGCGACTGGCGACCATGTTGAGACTATCGTGCACTCAATTGTGCCACAGTCCCCGATTGATATCCCATTCCTCACATCTTGGATTTTGCAGCCAATATGGAAGGTGGCCCCACCTTTTCTAAGACCGATTTGGTACGGGCCTACCATCAGATCCCGATGGCCGAAAAGGACATCCCTAAAACAGCCATCCCAACACCATTCCTTTTGTTCGAGTTCCTGAGATTGCCATTCGGCCTACCTAATTCGGCACAGACCTTCCAAAGGTTCATCGATAACATCATTGGAGGCCTTCCCTTCGTATACGCCTACATCGACGATCTCCTAGTGGCGAGCTCTACACCCGAGGAGCACGAACAACACCTTCACGCTATCTTCACCCGTCTTCAAGAGAACGACATTGTGATTAACGCTGCCAGAGCGAACTCGGCGTCCAAGAAGTTGACTTCCTCGGCCATCGGATCAACAGCCAAAGCATACTGCCTTTATCCCCACAAGTTGACGTCATTGAGCGACCAGCACTGCTGCCTTCGCCGTCCGACACTCCTCCACAATCACTGGCTCCGCGTCTTGACGAGCATGGTATTACGCAGGAGCTCAAACACCTTACCCTTGTCCCCTAAGGTTACCGCCCGACGGACTCCCGACGCCTCGGCAGCCTTCCAGTCCATCAAAGAAGCTATTGTCTCCGCCACGCTCTTGATCCACCCGCGGCATGATGCACCCACATGCATCATGCTGGATGTCTCCAGCGCTGCAGTCAGCGCCGTACTCCAACAGCAAGTTTCAGAGCCCTGGCACCCACTTGCATTCTTCTCCCGAAAACTCAAGCCTCACGAAACTCGCTACAGCACATTCGGACGAGAATTACTTGCCAACTACCTCGCAATCAAACATTTTCGCCATTTTCTTCAAGGTCGCCCATTTACAGCCTTCACGGATCATAATTCTTTGCCGTCCTCTGGTTCTGGGTACACCCCCCCCCCTTCCCCCGTGAAGTCCGGCACCTATCCTTCATATCAGAGTTTACCACCTACATCCAGCATATCAGCGGCGGCGCAAACACTGTTGCTGACGCCCTCAGTCGCCTGAGCTCGCTCACGTAAGCCGAGCGCACTTCCATCCATGAACCACTCTCGCTCGACACCCTGGCTCAGGCACAGCTTGTTGACCCTGAACTCGCCGCCTTTCGCGCTTCAACCTCAACATCCTTGAAGATGGAGGACGTCCACCTCCCTGGTACCAAGATGGCTGTCGCCTGCGACACGTCCCTGGGTCGCCCTCGTCCTTTTGTCCCCGTTCCCCTTCGACGTGCCCTCTTCGCCTCGTTCCACAGCCTTTGCCATCCAAGCATCCTCGCTACTCAGCGCCTCATTACCAAGCGTTATGTCTGGCCCCGCATGAAGAGGGACATCAAACGCTGGGTCCAGACCTGCCTATCCTGCAAGCGGAACAAGGTCCATCGTCACACTCGCCTGGCTCCTTCTGCTTTCCCACTCTCGTCGATCCGCTTCGACCACATACATATAGACCTTGTTGGCCCCCTACCATTGGCCAGCGGTTTCCGGTCCATTCTCACCATCGTCGACCGATACACGCGCTAGACGGAAGCCGTCCCCATCACCGGCGCTACCACCCCCACCATAGCCCAAGCACTCATCAGTGCGGGGATATCACGCTTCGGGGTACCCTCTGTCATCACCATTGACAGAGGTCCTCAGTTCGAGTCAGCCCTCTTTACCAACCTCATGCGGACTCTTAGTACGAAGCGTTCCCGCACAAATGCCTAACATCCCGCATCCAACGGCCTCGTTGAGCGACTCCATCGCCAGCTGAATGTCGCCCTCTGCGCCGCCCTGCACACCCCCTGGCCAGAAGCTCTGCCCCTCGTACTGCTGGGCATCCGAACATCCCTCAAGCCCGACCTCGGCTGCACCACTGGAGATCTTGTTTATGGTGCCCCCTACGCCTTCCCACTGACCTTCTTGAAGCCTCGCCTACCCTGCCGCTCCTGGCTCACGCCGACTACTTGTCCCCGTTCCGGCACACCATGGACTCTCCGCCCAACCCCTCCCCGTTCCAGTCGCGTCTCCAACGTCTTCCAACACCCCGACCTTGACCGCTGCTCGCACGTCGTCGACCGCTGCGACGGCGTAGAAAAAGCGTTGCAACCACCTTACTCCGGGCCCTATCCCGTCATACGGAGAACCCCAGCCTACTTCACGCTTCTCGTCAACGGCAGGGAAGACACCGTTTCCCTCCAACGTCTAAAACCTGCCTTCATCGACGCCCCCACCTTGTCGGCCGTCGCATCGCTTGGTCCCTCCGCCCCGCTTCCCACCAGTAAGCCTGGAGACCGATCGCCAGCCCATTCGAGCCCTTCCCGTCCATATGTAACATGGTCCAAGCGCCTGGTCACCAGTCGTGGCTTTACGGCGACTCCCTAGGAGGGGGCCATCTGTAGCCGCACCACTACCGCCATCGACAGCGCACCCGGAATAGCGGCGCGCGATATTAAACTGCAGCCCAGCTAGGGCTCTGGCTGCCAACCAGAACGGTTGTGTGCGTGATTATCCTAGCTGAGCCAACAGACATCTGTAAGGTAGTCAACTTCGGTAGTATATAGAGAGCTTGTTCTTCCGTCCTTCTTGGTGACGAGTACCATCGGGGCAAGGGAACCAGGGCCAAGCGGAAGGTCAGATGATTCCACGTGATAGCGTGTCAGATGCTTCTTTGGTGATGACGGCACGTTCACAACGTGAGACCTTGGATGGCCGTTGACGAAAGTGGCGGGTGCTGCCGGTGTCGATTTGACATGTTACATCTTCTTAGCCACTCCGGGAGGTGACCCGAGCAGGTCAAAGAGGTGCGAAACGAAACCGGTCCAGGTCGCAAGAGGTGAGAAAAAAAAAAGCAGCTGACATATTTTATGATTCCTGCAGAGCTCGCGCCACGATTTCCTGCAGGCGTGCAACATTGAGAGGTTTCTCCTGCGGAGACTGCGACAGGTGTATTGGCCGTGGCTGCAACATTGGACGACACAGCGAGCTCAAAATTCGTGACGCATACTCCTGCTGGCAGAAGGGTGGGCTCTTCTACTACGTTGGTTATCGGGAGATACGCTTCCCCATTCTCAACGACCGCCTTGCGGTACGGCGCATTGACGGCGCGACGAACAAGGGAACTTTTGAACAAGAGATAACTTTTGTTCTGAGGCTTGAACAACATAGAAAGGACAAACACATACAAAGCCTCAATTTGCCTAAGAAATGAACGATGAAAGATGAAAGTCACTGGAAATGTTAGCCAGCTGTAGGACTCGAACCCACATCTTCTGGATTACAGGTCCAGGGATCTACCAATTGAGCTAAACTAACACTCCTTCTCAGCGCCTTTCAAGAGTGCGTCATCTGAAGGGACAAACCAGCCACTTTCTCTCACTCATCCTCCTTTCACGCTTACATTTTTGCTCACTCATACACACATTCATACGACGGGATCATCGCTAGCGGCAACTGTTGAACAAGAGAGAACTGATGTTCTGAGGCTGGAACAACATAGAAAGGACAAACACATAGCACGGCGATACACACAAACGCATACATACGGTGATCATCTGTCAGTTCAGCATTCGCAGTTTGCCGCCCTGGCTGCGCCAGATGGTATGTCTGGGTGATTTCCACGGTATGACTTCCACTGTGAAGAAGGATGGGGAAGTTGAGAAGACGATCAGAGTTAAGATGAGTGGGATGAAGATTCGTCTGCAGTAGTGTCACGGAAGGGCGAAGGTGTTCGGACGTCAAAGCGAGAAGGTGAAGAATCTTGGCCGTACCAGGGGAATGGATGCATCATGTAAAACACCAAGACTAGGGAACACGAAGGGACAGACACAACACAAAGTCTCGTCTTTGAGACTTTGTTGTGTTTGTCTCTTCGTGTTCTCTTGTCTCGGGATTTTACATTATGCATCATCTTCACCAGCTCACTTGCTCCCTATCCATTTTTTCTGGGGAATGGAACCTGGGTATCCCGTGGGAGCTTACAGCCGAAGCCCGTAATATGTCCACGAACTCCACTGTGCAAACAAGTGCAATCCTCCAGAGGACGTTCAGTGAAACGTCGTGCGGATTGTGATGCGCATGTGGAACGTTCGTACAGGTTGCAGGATAGGTGCAAGAGCTGTAGCTGGTGCAACGGGTGTCGGTTGCGGCTGACGGCGAATGCCGTCTGTATATGTCGAAGGGAAGCCGACGATATATCTGCCTCCACCACGCCATGTACACTGATGCGTCACATCATCACAGTCATGATGCATAACGGTATAAGAGCTTCATGCATAAGAGCTGAAGGGTCGGTTAGTTCAGATGTCGTGCACCTGCCCACGCGTTTGCCTGCTTCGGTTCACTCGGCAGAACAAGCTCCCACGTGCTTCTTCACGAACAAGGACGTGTCGTTTAACCTTAACGTCGTTCGGCGAAAGGCATGGGACAACGGCGTCATCGCGTACCACGCTGGCACCGATTACATTTCGGCAGCACGACACCGCACAAGCTTGCATTTGGCGAATGCGACCGTTAAGTGCTTCCTAGTGGTACTGGCCTTACCAAGATAGTCTCCGAGTGAGCGAGTGATGCTTTACCAACGAGGGGTTGAAAACCATACTCAGGAGTTTCGTTGGGAATATGTCTCGGTATGGTCCGAAACGGTCTCGAAAATTTTCTCGTCGACTTTCATGCGGAGGCTTCATGCGTCCCCGATGCATTTCGCGTAGCTCTAGCTGTCACTTTGTGAGCGTCGAGATAAATCTGTACGCAGCATCGACCCTCGTGAGGACGACATCCCAAACTGGTTCTCAGGCGCTTTGTGAAAATTTTGCCCACGAATCGAGCTTGCTTTCATGATTTGTTTTTGCGTTGTCCCAAAGGTAGCATGGGACGTTATAGAGCTTTAACGTGTCGTTCCATCTATTATGTTAGACGACAGCTCCGACCGAGTTCCGTTCACTGACTGTGCAGCACGAGCAAGAGAGGAAGCCACGCGCGCAACACTGCCAGCCGTTTATTTTTGTTCAAAAACGAAACCAGTTGGTTTGAAAGCAAATAGACAAAAACAACACACTCCCCCTCAAACCAGCTGGGTGTATTTTAAGCAGCACCCAGGAGTCATTAAAAACGAAGTCCAAGACCTCTAGCGCAGAAGACATTCTTCGCATGTGGTACGGACTTTGTGAGAGCATCGGCGACCATGTGTTCTGTAGAGATGAACAACACCGTAAATTCCTTGTTTTCTATTTCGTTGCGGGCGTAGAGGTATTTTAGTTGAATGTGTTTCATCCGTTGATGGTGTACCGGATTCTCTACCAACTTGATCGCCGATTGGTTGTCGCAGTATATCTCCAGTTCCCGGTTGCAATATTTCTGGAACCCAAGTTCTCCCAGAAACATTTTAATCCATTTGCCTTCCTTCATACACTCTGTTAAGGCATGGTATTCGGCCTCGCGCGTAGAAAGAGCTACGGCTTGTTGCCTGGTCGATTTCCAGATGACCACACCCTTTGACAGAATGAAGGCATAGGCACTTCGTGACTTCCCGGTCCCGTCCTCGTTCCAGCTGGCGTTTGTGTAACCAGTGACTGGCAGTCCACAAGCTGAGTAGGTGATCCCTGTGGTTCTGGTTCCGGAAAGGTAACGGAGCACACGTTTCGCCATCTTCCAATGTGATTCGTTGTGATTGTTGTTAAATTGGCTCAGGTAATTTATGGCGAAGGCAATGTTTGGTCTCGTGGCTTGTGCTAGGTATATGACGCTTCCTATGAGATTTTGGTATGGTATGGCACCCTGCTCCCTGTCTGTATTGCAGTCGACGCTAGGCCCTTGATATCCATCCGTTTCTTTTTGTCTGGGGTTTTTCAATTGGCGTCTGACTGGTTTATAGTTCTCCATACCAAATCTCTTCAACACCTCGTTTATGTACTTCTGCTGATGAATGAGTACCTGGCGTTTGTGTTTGTCATGATTGACCTCGATGCCTAGAATGAATTTCGGCTCGCCCAGGTCTTTTAGGTCAATCTTTTGGCTGAGTAAGTGGATGGCCTCATTTAGTGCGTCCTCGGTGTCGGCCGCCATCACCATATCGTCCACATAGGCACTTAACAAAACTCTCGAAGTTGGAGATTGACGGGCGTACACACATCTATCAGACTCAAGTCGTTTGTAGTTCAGTCCTTGCAGGGTCTTGTCCAACGTTTGGTACCATGTTCTGCCGGACTGTTTAAGTCCGTAGATAGATTTCAGTAGTTTGCACACTTTGTCCGACGTCGTATGACTGTCGGGTGGCTGTTCCATGAAAACTTCTTCGAGGATTCCGTGTAGATATGCGGTTTTAACGTCTAGCTGACGCATAACCATATTTTCCTCGTTCGCCAGCGCCAACAGCATTCGAAGGCTTGTGAGTTTGACTACCGGAGAGATTGTTTCGTAATAGTCGATTCCTTGCACCTGACTTGCGCCTACTGCTACAAGGCGGGCCTTGTATTTCTGTATCTCTCCCTTTTCGTTCCTTTGGATTCTATATACCCATTTGGATTTTATAACTTTCATGCCGGGCTGTCTGTCGACTAGCACCCATGTATCCGCGTCGTGAAGGGAGCGCAATTAATTGTTCATCGCCTCTTGCCATTTTGTGCAGTCCTGAGAGGCTAACGCTTCCTTGTAGGTAGACGGCTCTTGTAACTCAATTGGCGAACATTCTTTAGCGTCTTGTAGGTGCTCAGTTTCGCAGTAACTCTTCCGTGATGGGTCCACCTGTAAGAGCTGGGGCGGGCTTGATAGTCTACTGCTTCGACGTAACGGTAGGCTATCTTCTGTGGACGAGGAACTGCTGCTAGAGGGACTGCTGACAGCATCAGCGTGGCTGTTAACATCAGGGCTGTTGTCGGGATCGTCTGCTGGTAGTGACGGTGGCTCCGGATCATTTACACTATGTTCAATATCGTTGTGGTTCGAATTATAAAAGATGGCGAAGTCACCTGGTGTAGCTCTGTGGTTGTTGATGCCGCTTTGCAGCAATTTGGCGCCCCTGCTGTGCTCGAAGAAATATACGTCCCGGCTAATAAAGACTTTCCTCTCCTGCGGGTCGCAGAGTCGGTATCCCTTTCGATCGGTACAGTAACCGATAAATATACTTTGCCGGCCCTTCGTCTGCAATTTGCTACTGTGCTGCGGTGGGATCCATGCGTATGCTTGGCATCCAAACACCTTAAAATAGGCTACTGTTAGCTTTCGGCCGGTGGAAACCTGTTCCGGAACTGCTCCTTGGAGAATCTTCGCGCTACACCTGTTTCGCACGTGTGCCGCAGTATTTACCGCTTCTGCCCAGAACTCGTCAGGTAACTGGGCATCGAGAAGTAGGACTCGTGCGGTGTCGACAAGTGTCCGATGCATGCGTTCAACAACGCCATTTTGAGCGGGAGAACAGGGAACGGTTTTTTCATGTACAATGCCCTTACTTTTGAGAAATTCATTCAACCAGGTCCCTACGAATTCCCCTCCGTTATCGGTGCGGATCCTCCGGACTCTCTCACCGGTCTGAGTTTCCATTTGTTCTATGGCAGCGGCAACCATGGAAGGTGTCTCGTAGTTGTTCTTAAGAAAATAGACCGTGACTCTTCGGCTGCAATCATCTACAATGACCAGCATATACCTGCTGCCTCTAAGTGATGGCGGAAAAGGTCCGCACAAGTCCATATGAAGTAGCTCATTAACCCTCTTCCTTGGGGTGTGGTCGGACGATTTAAAGGGCTGTCTAGTCTGTTTTCCCAGCACGCAGAGTTCACAGGGGTTATGTTGCAGTTGACGTAAATCGGGGAGTCCTCGGACGATTTCTTTGCGTGACATCAAGGTCAGAGTGTCGTAGGCCAAATGTCCCATGCGTCGGTGCCATCCGGGACCTGTATCATCAGCTGCTTTGTGTGCCTGTTCTCCTGGTGGGACAACACGTGCTCGCAACTTGTAAACTCCTGCAATCTTCTCTCCTCCACAAACGAAGTTGCCGTTTTGGTACACTGTACAGTCTCGTCCTGTGAAGTTTACATCCATGCCCTTGTCGGTCAACTTGGACACAGATATGAGATTATCATCCATGGTAGGGACGTAGAGTACATCCGCTGCGGTCAGCTTAGTTTCTTGCCCATTTGTTACGGCACGGAACACGACAGTTCCCACTCCAGTGCAATCAATTCCGGAGCTGTCAGCTAAGACCACTCTCTTCGTACAGACCTCTCTGAAGTCGCGCAGTACAGTTTTGCAACCAGTCATGTGGCTACTTGCCCCAGAATCGATCGACCACTCAGCGAGTCCGGAAGGGTTGAAGGATGACGTGGTCCGCAGGGCGAAATCTCGGTGTGACGAGGAAGCATCGTCTACTCTTGCAAATTTTGCCGTTGATCGTGGTAATGGTAAGCCTCTGGTTGTCGTCCACGTCTGGTCTTGACCACGTCCGCGGGATCGTCCATGGTAGGCAAAAGGCCTCGATTCATTATCGCGGGAGAAACAATTCCTCGCCATATGTCCTGGCTTTCCACAATTGTAGCACTTGAGACGTCCAAGATCTTTGGTGCGGTAACCTTGGCTACGGTAACTTTGGACCTTGCAGGCAGCCTCATCGGTGGGCCCGCTATCGGTCTGGCGTTGCTCCTCTCGGGAAAGGGCATATCTGACTTTTTCGGGGGTTAGATCCGAGGCTGGGCAGACATCGAAAGATCGGGCTACGCCATGGTATTATCTGGGCAGCCCCTGTATGGCGATGGAAGCGACCTCGGCATCATCCACGGTGTCGCCAAGAACGCGAAGTTGTTCACCTAGTGCCTCGACACGCTGCATGTATCGAGCTGCATTTTCTTGCTTGGTCCATTTTATAGAATTGAGCTCTCGCCGTAATGCCAGCTTCTTCTCTAGTATCCGTCCTCTGTTCACTTGCTCCAAACGGTCCCATGCTCCTTTGGCTGTTGATTGGTTGATTACGTACGTAGTCTGGCTGCTTGAGAGCGTCTGGACTATGATGTTGAGGGCTTCTTGAACGTGCTTGTCGCAAGCTCTTCGGAGTTGGAGTTCCGCTGCGGCAGGTGGAGTTTCTTCGATAACAGTCCACAATCCCTTCGTTTTTAAATAGAGGCTCACATTAAACCTCCAGGTCGGGTACTTACACCCTTGTAGCTTCTCAATATGGCTAGTCTTCAAAGCTTCGTCAGCCATCGCAATGTACGTCTGACCTGATCGCTAATGCCAAGTTCGTCGCTACGACGTTGATTCAGGTTGAGGCGACTCCTGGGCCCATAACCCGTGTTAGACGACAGCTCCGACCGAGTTCCGTTCACTGACTGTGCAGCACGAGCAAGAGAGGAAGCCACGCGCGCAACACTGCCAGCCGTTTATTTTTTGTTCAAAAACGAAACCAGTTGGTTTGAAAGCAAATAGACAAAAACAACATATTATACGTGCTAAGCCTAGTCATTGATGTCCATAGAGACTTCAGTGTAATCGGTACTGGCTCCGCAAAAGATAGGCGGCTCTCGCTGGTTACGGGACGGCGGATACCCCTGTGCAGCGCCTTCACCGGTGTTCGGCTGGGACCCCGACAGTGCGTTGTCATTTGAATGAGGGGATATTTTGAGTCGTCGCAAGGGTCTCAAACCCAGTGCAGATTGTGAGCATAAAAAGGGTTAGGAAGGAGGATTGCACAGTTGTGAGAATTAAGGTGGACAGAGGACGACGTGAGGGCGGAACGTTTAATGGAGTCAGCTTTAATCCCAGCTGGATGGTACGGTCACTGAGGATGAAGTGTCCGATGGTAATGGCTGGTGGGGTACGATGTTGACGATGTACCTCCTTGCTCACAATGCCATTTAAAATGCTATGACGCGAAATTATTTCCATCCGACTGGCTTAATGGCTGTAATGTATTATGCACAAATTCATCTTGAAGCACAAGGTACATAACTTTTTCTTGCTTCAAAATGTTTCTTGTTGCTGAAGATTGAAAATAACACAATAGCTATAATATATGACACAAGTTAATTTTGAAGCTTAAAGGCATCTGAATTATTTCCACTTGAACACCAGACTAGCTTTTATGTCTCATGCCCAAATATATTTTGTTGCGCTAACTGAGCAGAGAAAATTTTACCTTGATCGAAACATAAATGCTGTTAAGCATGACATCCATTTTTTTTCCTGTGTAAATTAGCACACAACACTACCTCTTGCTCGAACACCATAGTGGCAAAGCATTACGGCAGAGAGACGAATTTTTTCTACGCCAAGTATATAAAATAACTTAAGTACTAAAGTATAAGTTGTAAAAAGAAAATTGTATGACACACAAGTGGAATTTGACAAGCAAAATTAGTACGCTTTTTTTTCACCTAGAAGAGCATGGAAATTATCACACGTCCATTCTACACAATGAGTTTCGCAGATGAAAGAAAAATAATATTACATTCAAGAAGAACAATTATTAACATGCATTAACATGCACTCAATCAGCAATATAACCACAATGGCCACATTGTATGATACAGAAATGCATTTATGATGATGACCGTATGACTGTAACGTGATGACCCTGTCACACGGGAAACTGACAGTCATACCGAACGGCATTAATTTGTTTCTAAAGAACGGAATGTCATTCGCATATGATGCCACTGTCTATAGGACACCAGGCTCGAGCATATGAAGCATTCTACAGGTACCATCCGTTTTATTTTTATTTCATTTTAATTTACTTTTGTCGGAACGAGCGAAGCATTCTATTATTTCGCAAAAGCGTGACGGATTGGAAAACGCTCAGTTGGCTACGCATCACAAGCAAAGACAAGTAAGAAGCCTATCTGAACAACATTTGGCAACACTGCGACTGGGAACGAGGTTAGTTCTCCGAAAAACAATGTTATGCATTCCTTCACTCGTGTGGAAAGTTACTAAATTCGCGATGAAGTATTCGATTAAAACTTTTCATTCGTGTTTTATTTCTCCAAAAGGTTTCACGTTGTTGGCTTTGGAATGCAGTGGGTGCGAGAGGGAAGACCGAATGAGTTCCCCGAACTCATTCGCTGGGCGAATGCCATTTTCACGTAATTCCATTTGGTTTCACATTGTGACACGAAACGAATGCGATTAAGTGCGAATCTTATTCGATGGAAATGGCATTCAAACTGCCATGTGACCGGGGTATTAGTTGAGCACCGCTAATCGTTCCCGAATAAGCAGTCAGCATCACGGGTATAGTACATCCACACCTCACATAGCATTTCCGCCGTTACAAATTGTAAAGTGAACTGAAACCCAGGGCAACCTTATGGTTTTATGAAAGCCTAGGAAGAGTGCGTCTCAGTTACGAAATATTATTTGAATCCCTTTTTTCTTTGAGTAATCCAATTTTACAAGTCGCATTCTGAGAGCTCCCTCAGCAACAACACAGGGTTGGCTCGTGTCGGCAATGGCTAGTCTCGCCTTTCTCATTCGGGTCCCCGTCTGTGGCGAAATAGTAATGGCCGAAATGTTTTGAGATACATGCCGTGTGATGTCGGATTTACCAAACCTGAATGCTTCCGAGATTCGGATAGTTCAGCAGTCACACCGGCAAAACTCTTGTTCTTACGAGGGCAGGCCGGAGACACAGCACGACACGATGTCATCCACAGAACCGTCGACAGAGCATGGAATGTTGTCATCGCCGTGACCTGGCCGCGTGGGAAACCGTCTCTTCACGTGCAATGAAAATGTTGAGAGCCTCACAGCAGAAACGTGGTATTGCTCATTCAGTTTGGTTGTCATTGCGGCAAATGCGTGCCGATGCCGACGGCAGAGGAATGCCTTTGTTGCCGCGGAATGACGCGTTCCTGAAGCAGCGCAGCGGTTGCATTTCAAGACATCAATTGTTTGAAATACTGTGGCTCGACATTGAGGTGCTCCAGATACCGGTACGTGAGAGTAAGCGACGACTACGCCCTTATCAGGAACAGCGAAGTGAACAAGCGAGTTCATTCACGTATGGCTTCAGTTTGTAATCAGTAAAGTTACATATCATTTTACGCTGCCCTTGGTTCATGTAGGAAGTTTCGGTACGTCGCCTACAAACAGTCCACCAGGTGGCTCTGGGGACCATTATGAAAGCACTGCAAAAGAGTCCTCAAAGCATGTGCTGTAGATGCCGTAAGAGACAACTTCCTTCTGAAGTATACATAGGTTTCTGCCTTTTTGTGTGTGATACAGTAGGTGCTGTCTGACAATGTGTACGTTTATACCCTTTCACTGAGGTGAGTGTTTCACTTTTCTTTCAAGTGCATGTGGGCAGCATTGAATGCCTGCCGTCTTGGCAGAGGTACAGTGGATGGTTTAGTCGTGAACACTGCAAGATCCCAACAGTATCCCTTTCATGCACAACAGGGGTCTGCCATATACCCTTCTGGACAAACAAGGCTGTCATTACACAGTAAAAGACATTCTACTAACATGAAAACTTCTAAATATTGTTTTATTGACCACTGTGTTTATCAATGAACATATAAGTGATAGTGGCAGGCGGAAACAAAGAAGAAAGGAGAACATCACCGCATTGTGTCCAACTGCAAGTCAATGTGCAAGTGCTTCACCTCTCATCAAGCAGTAACGCCATGTATGCATGGTGTTATTTTTGCTTTTCATTACACAGGCGTTTGCTACAAACACGTTCCAGTCAATAAGCTCTAAGAGAGCATAGGTTATCATGTTACCTATCAGACATTACATGAGTCCATGACTTCGTCATCAGTATAAGAGGCGCCTGAGGTGGGGACATGCCAATGTCGTAAAAACACAGGCTTCTCTTCAGAGGCATCCCTGACATTGACTCAAAATTTTAGACATTTTCATCTATCTCTGCAACCTTTTCTCAATTTTTTCATTATAAATTTCCCATCTTTCCCTCATACCCAGTACAACTGCAGTCACTGGTGCGTGCTCAGGGCTTTTGCAGACCGCTACTATTTCACTGTAGCGCACCTATTTGCAAGTCGTCGGTGTTTCACTAAGGAGATCATCTGCATCCTCTGCCAGGAAAAGAAATATGGTCATGGCTAAATGTCTTCCCCATACTCTTTGAATCGGAACATGGTCCCTTATGGCTGTCGTGGATGTTGATGGCGTGCCGCGTCAATCCTAGACCCATTTCTTCGAAGTCTGTATACGCTGTTTCCTGAATGACAGCTCATTTGTATACGTAAGCTCACACTTCTCCACTTGCTAAGTTGGAGCTCTGCATTTCCCTCAGAACTGGAACTACATCCGTAGAGGTGGTTACAAGTATGCTGCTGTTTAGCGTAGCACATGCACGGGACCGCAGCCTCAGGCTTTTTCTTAACCCTCTCTTAGAATATCCTCTTGTGGGCTACATGAAACATAAGCATTTCCAAGCAATGCAACTGGTTATTATAGGTAACAACAAGCCAGTTCTTTTTACGTTTTACGACATGTTTAATAAATTCAGCACACCGGCAAACAACATAGTAAACAACGTTATGCTTGACGTGTCGGGTCCCATGCGGGTCCCATGCGGGTCCCATCATCAGAAGTGAGCCATCCTATCCGCTACTGCTTATTTATGTACTAGTGGGGTGTAACAGTCTGGGAGAGGGCCAGGGTGCTTGTTTATAGTATATTTTGTTTCTTTATGTACCAGGATTCGAAATGCTTCTGTACATCCACACTTGGTTTCCCGTGCAAGAATGGACGAATCATCAAGGTCTACCACATGTCCCACCTTGCACGCGTATTCACTTAGTTCAGTCTTGCTTAGGTCAGACTTCTTGATATCTTTCTTGTGCTCTTTCATCCGACTCTTCGTTTTTCTTCCCGTCTCCCCGATGTAGACCGCCTGAAATCTTGACAATATACCTTGTATACAACGTCCCTCTCATCCCCAGGCGGCGTTCTGTCCTTCGGATGACTAATCACGCTCCTCAGTGTTGACTGGGGCTTGAAGGTGGGCTTCATGTTTATCTGAGACAATAAGCGCCTGATGGGTTCCGAGAGACCTTCACTCTTAAAACTGAACTTCACCGCATAGCAAGCTCCTAGCCAATCATCATCTCGAATGATATCGTTATGTGCCCCGATTTGTTGAAAACGGGAGGCGTACGCCTTTTTTGTGACAATTATGAACAGCATAAGTGTCACGAAAAAGGCGTACGCCTCCCGTTTTCAACAAATCAGGGCAAATAACGATATCATTCGAGATGATGGTTGGCTGGGAGCGTGCTATGCGGCGAAATTCATTTCTAAGAGTGTTTGATGTAAGGAATGGTGACATATGTGGGCCTGCCCTAGGTTTCATCAGGTACCTCCGGGTGGGGCGATAACAGGCGATGGTATGTGTCATTAATGAAAGATTCCGGATAGGTTTCCTTTCGCTTCTGCTCCGGCGGGTGCCCTGAAGTATAGTGGAACTTGGCCTGCGTCACATGGTTTCCTGTAGACCAATGTCCTCAAGGCACAACATTGGTCCCTACTTACCAGGACGTCAAGGAAGGCGATCTTTCGTTGAGTTTCTTCCTCGTGTGTGAAATGGATGCTGTGATGAATGCTTTTCAGCTTGCTAGAGAATGTGTCTGTAAAATCCTTATTGATAATCACAAATGTGTCGACAACATAACGTCTGTAGAAGGCCACATGATGTCCAGAATCAGCTAGGACTTTGTCTTCAACGTATACCATGACTAAATTGGCAATGGTCATCGAAATTGGACTGCCCATAGGGCATCTGTCGGTTTGTTAAAAAAAAACTTGCAACGAAACTTTTACGACATGTGCCTTTTACGTCATTGTTGCAGATATAATTATTGTAACAAAAAATGTAAAGCTTGTGTGCCTCCTTTTGTATTTTTTTTCTTTTTTGCGCCCTCAATCCTCTCAATAATTTGTATTTCCTCCTCGCCACCTTCTTTGTCCCCCTTCTCTGATGTACATCAGCATAAATATCGGTACCAGGTGTAAATGTATCACACCCGATGAAGAACGGACTGCGTCCGAAAGCTTGCGTTTTAGTAAAATAAATGACGAGGTAGGGACGGTAACAGGCAAACACAAACACAGTCTCAACCGTGTTTGTGTTTGTCTGTTATCGTCCCTACCTCGTCTCGGGTTTTCAAGTCATGGATCGCCACCACCAGCTCGCTTGCTACCTAACTTTCCTTTCGTTATCATTGTACCAGCAGGCTATGTACCATTCAAAGCTGTTGTCTTCAGATTCCCGCAATGACCCCTCAGCTGGCTCCACCTGTGGTGACGATATCGTCATATCACGGACCTGCAAGGAATACAGAAGTTAAAATTTTAAACGAAACAAGTGCTTGCCTTGTGAGCATGAGGGTTCATGGACAATAGATGTTGAAATCATCACTGGAGAAAGGTTGAGAGGTGTCGACGGTAAATCATCCGCTTGTATGCTTTTACTTCCGATTTTCACTTTCTTGTCAGTGATGAGCGATGCTTGTGTCGCTGATATAAATGAAGAATACGGTCAGTATCTATAGCGCGCAATTTGTTTGACACTTAGCTCAGCTCAAGCTCACTTAGCTTAGCTTAGCTCAGAGCTCCCCAGTGGAAGACGGATGCTCCGCTTGGTACATTACGCGGCGTAGACATCACAAAAATCAATCTGATTTCGAAATGAGCGATATTTGTATATGTATTATTCCCGCGTATCGGTAACTACATACACCGTGCGCGCTATCTATCGTATTGGCATCGTCAGACGTCACAAGGAGAAACACTGGTGTCAGAACTGCGGTCCGTTTGAGATGTTTTCGACCGTCCGCTACTGCCATTTCGTACGGCTCGTCAGAAAGATGGGTTGAGCAAATACGGCGTGGTTCATCAATGTCTTGACCACGGCCTTACAACCACATTCGTTACGGCGCATTATCCGTTTGAACCTTGTGGTGCAAAACGTCCCTTGTCTAAAGAGCACACTTGGTGTATCCCCGAACATTACAGTAGATACCTGACATCGCTGTCAGGCGAAATTTTGTTCAATTTAGGCAGGAAATGAACTTTTTGCGCACACAAACATCGCCAGCCGCAATTGATGCCGTGCGGTATATGGTTGGGAAGGGAGCAAACAGAGGGCGCTGACAATATTTTGGGATAGTGTTTCTTTGATATTTTGAAAAATTGTCCGACAGTACTATTACAGTGCGACACTACTATTCCAGTACTATGCGACACAAAATTTTACAACCTGCTCCTAAGTACAACGGAGCAAAACACTTTCATGACTGTGACGGACATACGCCTCATCAACTCGCACTGCATCTGCAGTAACTTGAAGGCACTTAGCGTTACAGAACAGATATCCCTTTCTATCGGACATTTAGTTTCTTAGTTGACCTGCTCTTTTCTTAGAGAGTATTTCCACTGACATTTTCCTTCGAATGAAAGACCGATTCGAGCCTCAATTACAATTATAACTAAAAAGGAAAAAAGACGGCATTGTAGAAGCAATCATCTTTATGAGCACAGGGAACGAAGATGTAGGCACCAGCTTGCGTATGAAATTGCGGTACCTGTTAGTCAGTAGGTAATGTTGGGTACTTTCCGATATCTGCCACCAACGGCTTTTCTTGGCACAGCCAGGACTTGCGAAATGTAAATGTCCTCTGCACGGATACTACTACTTTGGCCATGCCAGACACCGGCTTGTTCAACTCTTCTTTTATTTTTTACAGATGTGTCGCGGTAAACTTAACAGTACGGGACTGTGCCATAGTCTGGATTGCATAGTCTGGAAGAACCTCGTCATAAACTTTGAGGAGTATAAGGCTGGCACCCCTCCATGAAGGGAGTGGACGCAACACCCCCCATTAAATACGGCCGAGAAAATGTGTCTCTGCAAAGCTTTCTTTGTTCGCTAGGGTGTCCGAGCATCGTTTGACACCGTTTTGACTGCTTTTTTTCTGAGAGTGTGGTGGGCCACACGACGACGGGATGTGGTGGTCCTCAAGCATTACGAACTTGATTTTGTGGAGCAAAGTCTGTCGGAGTAAACACAATCCTCTTTGCTCTCCTTCTGTAGCAGTCCAGGCATCCGCGACATCAAAATATTTCAATCAGAAAAATTCATAGCGTTGTCTCTTTCCAGATGTTCTTCTCGCATTATCCGCCTTCAAGGAGATCCTACACGGAAAAAGTGAGTACGCATCTACATTTGCGGCATCTACGTGAGGCCGTTATATTCTATGTTGCAATAAATCATGTCCGTCAGATCTATAGCATCGGGTTGTGCCAAAATTTGGTACACTTTGAAGCAATTTCTCTTTTGCAATTTGATCGCTGACTCCTTCCCCGGTCACCCCTTTAGTCAACTTGCTGTTTCTTGAGAAAAAAAAAGCTGACTGAGAACTGACTGAAGCGGTATAACCTACAACACGTACGCGGTGGGAAGTGCCTCAGTACTCGAGCCTTCGACATTTCGAACAGACCCTCTTCGAAATATCGGCGGCCCTCGTCCTAAGGCACTTCCCTTCATACTTCCGTATCGTTTCACTTTTCTGCCCATTGAATGCATACGTGAGCGTGTTGATCAGTGTGTGTCCTAGGAAAAGGGGGACGCGGAACGCAACACTGAGAATAAAGTAGTAGGGTCTGGCTTCTGAGCCAAACTGTTCTTCTAAGAACAGGGACAGTCTTTGGTCGACATATCGTTGCCTTTCGTCCTGAGGCCCTTCCGTTCACGGAATAACATAGTTTTTATTGCGCTCCTAAATGCTGATATTAAACACGCAAACGACTGCTTTCGTCCACTCCGGAGACACATCTACGCGTGGAATAGGGCACATAGCGCATCATAACTCTGTACGAGAGGCAACGATATGTCGACCAAAAATTGTCCCTGTTCTTAGAAGAACACTCTGACTCAAAAGCCAGACCATTTTGTTAATACTTTTTATAATTCTACTGTTTTATTAGAATTTTATTATTACTAAAGAATAGGGCACTATGTGCCCTATGCTTTTGGTACGCTTTAAGGATAAGCTGTAAAGAGATGACAGATGTTCTCATCTGAGAACTATCACTTTTTTTACATGTGATCGTGCTTATTTCGTGAATTGGTCTGGATTTCACGCATGCACTCCCATACATTTGGGGGCGATTGGTGTGGCGGGCGCGTAGAACGTCAATTAGGTTCGGTATTGCGACATATTTGGTTCTCGTGAGCGCCCGGCACGAGCGTCAGTGAGGTTAAGTGTTCTGGTATGTTTCATTTTTATGAGAGTCCGGCAAGATGTCTCGGTTAGGTTAGGTGTTCTGACATATATTTCGTTCGCGTGAGTGTTGAAGAAAGAGGAACTAACACCGGAGCATGTGCAATAGAGCGGCGATGAATCTCTGTTGAACCGCGATGTACATACGCCCACGTAAAGAGCGGTTTCCTACCAGCTATTGCATCTGCTCTCGTTCGCTTTCGAAGAGCACATTGAATAACGAAAATACGCTCGGTGTGCGACATTGGCGCCGTTCAAAAATAACCGTAAAGACCGCACTCATAATGACGCCTTCGGTATCACGTGGAACAAAGAGAACATTGTCACAAAAGTATTGTGAATTAATATATAACACAAGTAAGTCTTGCCACATGACTTCCAATGGCACAACATGTCTGAGAACCGGATAATACCCGAGACAAGAACAACAAAAAAGAAAGAAAAACGCAGCACACAGAGGAATTCTCAAACACAGCATAGTTTAACGAACAAACCGCTTTCTATTCAAGAACCTCCGAAGCAGCGGAAGAGGAATAAGAAGGGGTTCGCGTACGCAATTACCACGTGCGGTTACCTTAACTGTTCCCTTGAGCAGTCTCCTTTAGTCTCCGCCAAGTCGCCCTTTCTTTGCACAAAACACGGGTTTCAGAAAGGAGTGTACTATAGTTACATTCACGAAGGTGCAGGACAACGTCACGGATATATTTCAGTGTAATGCTGTTGTTTACTGAGACGGCCATTCAGACTCCGTCCCGTTTGGCCTGCACACACCACATTGAACTTATCACGGGCACCCATGGGGGTCTAGACACACACTTTGGGGAGCATGACTTTTAAGAAGTAATGATCAAAACCACTGTGAACTCCTGCATATCTCGACGTCGTTTCCCAATTTCATTTCCCTTTAGTTCATTTCCCTTGCAAGATATCGCTCTCAGATGGACGTGCACCACTGCAGAGCGCTTTCCCTCTAAAGCTATAGTAGCGTCTAGGAAGCGAAATCGTGTCGGTCGCTGCAGAGGATGAACAAACTTACGAACTTACGGACAATTAACTGGATCAGCGCAGCAGTGCAGATGTTGCGGGGCAGGTACACAAGGCCACGGATGCATCACGTTCGAAAAGCACGGATACACAACAGGGAAGCGAGCGTTCTGTTGCCCGATTGGATGCCGCACTTTCCACCTTATGACGACCCGTTGGGCCGGCAACGGTGGCGCTTCTGTCACTAACAGTAGTGCCAAGCGGTATAACTTTGGTTATAAAGTTGCAATTGAACTGTGCACTTTTGTCTGGAAACAGGCTGCCTTTACATTTTAGCGCCCTTGAATAAATGGCAACCCAAACATCGCGAGACAAGTTCCATGTCATGTATAAGCAAGCAAAACAAAGGCGTAGTTGTCCTCACGCTTTGTCCTCACGCATAGTAGGCCTGAACCAGGAGGGGGCGGTAGGCTTGACTTGTTTAAAGGAACTGCGCGTCCGTCGCCGTCGATTCCGAAACTGTAGTGCTGTTTTGCTCCTCCTTCATCACCGACAATAACGCCGAAACTCTGAAGCGAATTAGTGGTGAAATTTCTGCTGCAATTTGATGTGACGCAACGCAAAAGCAGACGACCCATGGCGAGGATATGCCTGAATTCCCTGAACTGATATTGAAAACGGGAGAAAACGTCACTCGGACAAGACCAATCAGTGAGCGCCCTCTGACGCGGACAAGCCCAATCATGGAGCGGCCGGAGGGCTGTTCAGGACGTGACATTGTAATATACATGGAGGAAGGAAACACAAGGAGCGGCCCCTCCGACAGTTTTCTCTCGGGACGAATGTAGCCGGCTTCGCATTGCATTCTGGGATGCTCCTGTCTACCACGTAACCGCTCACGTGACCGCTCAAGTGACCCTCCAGACAGCATGGCGCCAGCAGAGCAGACGACGCGAGTTGTAGTTGTGCCAAAGTTCAGATGGCAGTACTACGTTGAACACGTGCTTGCACTTTATCTGTGTGTTCGAATGTTTACTGTTCTATTAGACGACCAGTCACAGTGTGCCGAACACAAAAGGAGTACGCGGGACCGGAAACATCACGTGTGGCAACGGTTACTTCCAACGTATGTACGTTCCTTGATTAAATGGTATAGAATGCCATTCTCAATGTGCTGCCACTTACAAGGCACGGGTTTCGTTTCTTTGCTCTGTATTTTTAGCGTGTGAATTTCTTGTACTCAAACCAAATGATATCAGTCGAACTTTACACGGAGGGGCAGATTGGAGGGAACCATAACATGCCTTCCATCTCGAAGCGGGATCCCCGGTGTTGATACAATTCGAAGAACCCCTGTCTGACTCCACAGGCCATTACCACAACAAGTGTCGGGTTTAACTCGGTTGCGTTACAGCGGTCTGGCTAGACGAGGTGGGTGGCTGCGGTGTGTTTGTAGTTCGGCCCGTTTTCTTTTCTTTCCGTTTGTGTACAACGCTTTAGATCTCTGTACCACGTGGCCTTTCTTCTCTCCCTTGTGTCTTATGTAGACCAACAGGAACATTTTTCACCTCTCCACGAGGTTTATCTATCTGACGAGTTAGTTTTCTTAATCATTCGGATGAGGTCAGAATAGTGAAAAAACGCCTTCCAAGGATTGTTGGATATACGCTTGCTGATGGACGTCTACCATGCGGACATATGCGTCAGCACCAGCCTCAAGCCACACCGTCCTTGGATGAGACTTCACG
The DNA here is from genome assembly GCF_037126465.1 of Ornithodoros turicata. Lineage (NCBI taxonomy): Eukaryota > Metazoa > Arthropoda > Arachnida > Ixodida > Argasidae > Ornithodoros > Ornithodoros turicata. The sequence continues at coordinate 230,425,439 of NC_088201.1, forward strand.
CTTGACACTGTCGCCGCAACCGTGCGCCGTCTCGAAGCAGCGTCGGATACACGCTATCTCGCCTACAAGCAACAACGGCAGATATAGGATACATCGAGAAGCTTCGACGTCTCCGGCACCTGTCCTTCCACTCCGTGAACGGTGTTCGAGGAACTACGTGAACGACAGCCTACATCACCATGGCCGGGAAGGACACAGGTGAGCACTTTGCAATCCAAGAGGGTGATAATTCCGACATTGCGGCTGCGGCGCCGTCCGTAGATGAACAAGACGCTAAGCCGAAACGTAGAGTAGCCCTCTCGCAAAAGGCTCAGCAGAACTACGAGAGAGATGAGTATCATGCGAAACTAGGTAAAGCTTGGGAAGGAACAGCGCTCGAGCTGGAGAAGACCTGTATACCAGAGGCGTCGTATCAAGAAGTCGGGAGACTGAGCACCTCCTACAAACGGTACAAGCTTCACGCTGAAAGGTTCTCCTCCTTCCTAACAAAGACGAATGTAGAGCAGAGCTTAACGGAACGAGACGTTCAAAAAGCAATCGATAAGGAGATCTTGTGCGAGGTATAATCACCGAAATTGAAGACCGCCTCGACAACCAGCGAGAGGCGAGCTCTCGGCGCTCCGGTGGTTCTGTTCATTCATCCTCGTCGTCTGCCAGGAAACAGGAGACTGCCATGAAACTGGAGAAAGCTCGTATAGAGGCCAACCTAGAAGCACTTCAAAGAGAGAAAGAAGCTGCTGTCCCGGCAGCGCAAGCCAAGGTTCTAGAGGCGGCACTTGAACAATACGACCCACAGCTTACAGAAGTCAAATTCGTCGACATGTCGCAAATGACTAGGGAGCACGTTTTACGTCACGGAGTACCCCAGAGCACGCACGCATTTCCTGGAGACAGTCATCGATGCCACGGTGTAAGGGGTGAACAGACGGCTGCTGCGGCTCCTGGCGCGTCACAAGATGACAATGTCTCTCGCGCTCCCGCTGGGAGACTTTCTGAAGGGCGTGCAATTGGTCTGGGGGGAGAATCAGAACCAACTACACTCCAGAATCCCCTACCCATTATGGGTGACATCGCCAGGTACTTACTTCGCCGGGAGCGGGTTACTACGGGCCTCTCGAAGTTCAGCGACCGTCCGGAAGACTATAGGTCGTGGAAGTCGGCATTTCGTAACGCTACTAAAGACCTTGGAATATCAGCCACAGAAGAGATGGATCTCCTGGTGAAGTGGCTGGGAGCCGAATCGTTCGTGTACGCTAGAAGGTTAAGGGCTGTACACATCGGAAACCCGGATATGGGACTTCAGGCGATATGGGAACGGTTAGAAGAGGCCTACGGTAGCCCGCAGGCAATCGGAAACGCGCTAATAGACAGGCTTCAAAGGTTTCCGAGGATACTAGGTAGTGACCGAGAGAACCCGAGGCAGCTGGGAGATTTACTCCAAGAACTCGAGTCAGCAAAGGCAGATCCACAGTTGCCTGGGCTCTCCTACCTGGACACGTCACATGGGGTCAACCCCATTGCATCGAAACTTCCTCTACATTTGCAAGAAAAATGGATCGCTCTAGGATCGAAATACAAGCGGGAACACCGTGTGTCTTTCCCACCATTCTCTGTCTTCTCAGACTTCGTCCGAACCACGGCGAAGACAAAGAATGATCCAAGTTTCATAATCGGGCCCTCAAGCGATAACACAGGCAAGAAGGACAAGACGTCCTCGACCGCAATCCTCTAAGAAATCGTCTGTATCGGTGCACAGGACCACGATTTCCTCTCAAGAAGACAGCTCAGCGAGTCAAGTGGAAAGAACTTCAAAGAACCCGGAAGGAATGTGCCCCTTGCACAAGAAGCCACATATACTTAGCAAGTGTAGGGCATTCCGTCAGAAACCTCTCGCCGAGCGAAAGCGCTTGCTGTCAGAGTTCGGCGCATGCTTCAAATGCTATGCGATGACGCACAACGCGAAGAGCTGCGACTCAACGATACATTGCACTGAGTGCAACAGCGACCACCACATTACGGCACTTCATCCAGAGAACGTTACCTCGCAAGCTCGACTTACCGCGGGAGTCCCATCGGCTGAGGAAGACTGTTTCAGCCAGGCGTCCGCAAAGGTTACATCAAGCTGCACGGAAGTGTGTGGAGATGCCAATTCGAGAGTATACTGCTCAAAAATATGTCTCCTCAAAGTGTACCCAGAAGCTCACCCAGAACAAGCAGTTCGGATGTATGCGGTCATTGACGACCAAAGCAATAAGTCATTGGCCAGACCCGAATTATTCGAATGCTTCAACATTCACGGGTGCGAGTATTCATACACGCTAAGGACGTGCGCAGGGGTGGTTGAGACGTTGGGACGACGAGCTACCGGCTATGTTGTTGAGGGCATCGACAGTGGCACACGTCTGCCTCTACCAACGTTGACGGAGTGCGACCAGATCCCTAATGACAGGAATGAGATTCCAACACCGGACGCTGCTCGCAGACATCCTCATCTCAAGGCACTGGCAAATGTCATTCCGCCACTCGACCCCAATGCACAAATCCTACTGCTCTTAGGAAAGGATCTCGTCCAAGCGCACAAAGTGCGCCGGCAGCGCAACGGCCCCAACCACGTTCCTTTCGCCCAGAAGCTGGACCTCGGGTGGGTCATAGTTGGGGGACGTCTGTATCGAACGATTGCGCACTCCACAGGTCTGTACCTTCGCCACAACCGTGTTGCAAAACGGCCGTCCTTCCTACTTCACGCCCTGCCCCAACCACATGATTGTGAAAGAAAAGCCCTGCGTTGAGCATTCTGTAAAAAAGAAGTCGTCCAGTCTTCCCCGCCGCTAAGCAACGACCTAACGGGTCCCCTATTCCAGATCACAAGAGGTGACGAGAAGCTTGCTCCGTCAATGGAAGATAAATAATTCCTGAGCTTGATGGACGGATAGTTCCACAGGGACACGTTAAACAACTGGGTAGCCCCTGTGCCTTTTCGTATGCCCCGACGTGAACTCCCTGACAACCGAGAACACGCGATTTCTCGGCGATTTCTCGGTTCGCTTCGTTACGTCGCACTCTGGAAAGGAATGCGGAAATGAAGAAGCACTTCGTTGCCTTCATGCAGGATATGCTCGAAAATGGCCACGCTGAGCCAGCACCGCCAAGAAAGGAAGCCAACGAATATTGGTACCTCCCCAGCTTCGGTATTTACCACCCGCAGAAACCGGGCCAAATACGTGTAGTTTTCGATTCAAGTACCATGTACCAAGGTGTTTCGCTCAACGACTTGCTCCTTTCGGGACCGAACATGACAAATAGCCTGATCGGTGTGCTGCTCCGTTTTAGAAAAGAGCCCGTGGCGGTAACGGCTGACATCCAGCGAATGTTTTATTCCTTCTTCGTACGTGAAGAAGACAGAGACTACCTGCGCTTCTTGTTGTTCCGAGACAACAACACCAGCAAGGATGTCATTGAATACAGGATGTGTGTACATGCGTTTGGCAACACATGCTCTCCCGCTATTGCGACCTACGGCTTAAGGCGCACCGCACCGGACGGAGAGCAGGACTTTGGAGCGGACGTTCGACACTTTATCGAAAGAGACTTCTACGTCGACAACGGCCTCAAGTCCTTACCGACCGATGAGGAGGCTATTGATTTACTCAAAAGGACACAACATATGCTGAAAGGAGCAAACCTGCGGCTTCACAAGATAGCCTCTAACTGTGTGGAGGTCATGGGCGCCTTCCCATCCGATGACTACGTCAAGGGCCTTAAAGACATGGACTTCGACGGAGGTCACGTAGCGATGCAACGGAGCCTTGGACTAAACTGGGACCTAAAGGCAGATACGTTCACCTTCAAAGTGCCCGTAAAAGACACCCCAAATACACGACGCGGCGTACTATCCACTGTCAACAGCCTATACGACCATCTAGGATTCACAGCCCCAGTGACAGTACAAGGTAGGCTGTTGCTGAGAGATATTTCTTCAGAAACGTCAGATTGGGATGCCCCTCTCGACCTGAATGACAACTGGCTAACGTGGCGAGACTCCTTACATCACCTTGAACGGCTCACGATACCACGCCAGTACACTGCAATCTCTCTCTCCGACGCCCGTCGACGGGAAATCTGTGTATTCTGCGATGCCTCAGAAAAGGCAATCGCCGCTGTGGCGTACATCAAAGTCACAGATGCTGATGGAATGCAACACGTGGGTTTTGTGTTCGGAAAAGCAAGGCTAGCGCCGCGCCCCGAACAGACCATTCCAAGACTTGAGCTATGTGCCGCAGTGCTCGCCGTCGATATCGCAGAGTTAGTCGTCAGCGAAATCGATGCTCACATCGATGACATTAAATTCTACACGGACAGCAAAGTTGTGCTCGGATACATCTTCAATCAATCGAGGAGTTTCTACGTCTATGTCAGCAACCGTGTGAACCGCATCCGAAGATCTACGAAGCCCGAACAATGACATTACGTTCCCACCGGTGAGAACCCTGCAGATCACGCCACTAGACCTGTGGCTGTAGATGCTTTGGCTGGCACGACTTGGCTGACAGGACCGAAATTTCTTCGGGAATGTACAGACGCGCAGAGGGAGGGCACAGCCTTCCCGCTTTTTGAACCAGATCAGGACAAGGAAATCCGTCCTCAAGTAGCTGTCTCGGCAACTCGCGTAGGAAATCAACAACTGGGGGCTCATCGCTTCGAGCGCTTTTCGACATGGACATCTCTACTGCGGGCCGTGGCATGCCTGGTGCATATTGCTCATTCCTTTCATAACCCTTTGGCTGATTGTCACGGATGGCATTACTGCAGCAAACCTCGAAGCGCGGATGAGCTGAACGAGGCGGAGAAAGTAATCCTTCGTTGCGTCCAACACGAAGAATTTCCAGAAGCCGTCACATGTCTCCGTACAGACGCAGCTCAACGTCGCATTTGGTCCAGCAGGCCTTTGTGCGAACTCGACCCGTTCGTCGACAATCAGGGCCTTTTCAGAGTTTGTGGACGCCTAAGGAACTCCGACCTCGACGAAGCGGAAAAGCATCCAGTCATCGTTCCGGGTCGCCATCATGTAGGCTTATTGCTGATACGGCACTATCATGGAAAGGTTAAACATCAAGGGCGACACTTCACCGAAGGAGCTATTAGAGCTGCCGGGTTTTGGATTATCGACGGAAAAAGATGCATCAGCGCCATGATTCATCGCTGTATCACATGCCACAAACTTCGAAGAAAATTGGAGCATCAGAAGATGGCCGACTTGCCTGAAGATAGGCTAAGCGCGGACCCCCCGTTCACGTGCGTGGGACTGGACGTTTTCGCCCCTTGGATGGTTGCCTCACGTCGCACAAGGGGCGGTCTGGCCCACAACAAAAGGTGGCAGTCTTATTCACATGCATGGCCATTCGTGCAGTGCATATAGAGGTCATTGAGTCAATGGATACGTCGAGCTTCATTAACGCCCTGCGAAGATTCCTTGCGCTCAGAGGCCCAGTGAAACGGCTCCGTCCAGACAGGGGCACGAACTTCGTTGGTGCCTGCTCTGAGCTCAAGATGTCGGCGTTGGCTTCGAACTTCGTAAAGTTCAAGGCTTCTTGAGCGAGCAAGGCTGTACCTGGATTTTCAATACACCTCATTCCTCCCACATGGGTGGCGTGTGGGAACGCATGATAGGCATGGCTCGCCGGATCCTAGATTCAAAACTTCTGAACGACGGCTCTCCTCGCTTCTCCCATGATGTCTTGACCACATTCCTAGCAGAAGTGACCGCCATTATAAACGGCAGACCATTGGTTCCAGTCTCCTCTGATCCCGAATGTCCATCAGTGCTCTCCCCTGCAATGATCCTGACGCAGAAACCTACGTCGTCAGCAGCACCTTCTGGAGATTTTAAAAGTCTTCATGTGAAGCAGTGGAAACAAGTTCAAGCTCTTGCCAACAGCTTCTGGCATCGCTGGAGAACACAGTTCCTGCCCACCCTTCAACGCCGTCGCAAGTGGAAAACCGATCGACCTAACCTTCAAGTTGGCGATCTTGTGCTGCTGAAAGACATGGGCGCTAGACGCAACGAGTGGCCAATGGGACGAATCACCGCTGTGCAGCGAGGGAAAGACGGTAAGGTGCGCAAGGTGCAACTCCAGACAGTTAAAGACGGCAAGAAGAAAGCCTTTGAACGACTGGTCTCCGAGATGGTTCTTCGGTTCTCGCCGGATCAAAGTGACTGAACTCGTTTGTGTGCATGATAGTGCATGATAGTATCTGGTATCCTACGGGACACCAGCCGGGGGAGTGTGCTGCCACTTACAAGGCACGGGTTTCGTTTCTTTGCTCTGGATTTTTATCGTGTGAATTTCCTGTACTCAAACCAAATGATATCAGTCGAAGTATACACGGAGGGCCAGATTGGAGGGAACCATAACATGCCTTCCATCTCGAAGCGGGATCCCCGGTGTTGATACAATTCTAAGAACCCCTGTCTGACTCCCCAGCCATAACCACAACAAGTGTCGGGTGTAACTCGGTTGCGTTACAGCGGTCTGGCTGGACGAGGTGGGTGACCTCGGTGTGTTTGTGGTTCGCTCCGTTTTCTTTTCTTTCCGCTTGTGTACAACGCTTTAGATCTCTGTACCACGTGGCCTTTCTTCTCTCCCTTGTGTCTTATGTAGACCAACTGTTGAGCTCTCGCTCTCTTCTGTCTCAACATGTAACTGAAGGTGAAATACAGGAACGTTTTTTCACCTCTCCACGAGGTTTGTCTATCTGACGAGTCAGTTTTCTTAATCATTCTGATGAGGTCAGAATACTCCAAATACCATTAATCGGATTTGTACAACAACAGAAGATATGAAATTAATCTGCAGCACAGTCTGAGGTCTCCAATGAACAATTGAAGATGACTCGAACACACACGGGCGACTAAAACAACTTACCGTGTACTTACGAACAAAACGCGTTCCCGTGACAGGAACACATTACCATACGTCGTTTCTACGATGGTGGTCACATTTTCACAATAAATTACTTTCAAACAGCAAAATCATACGGACAGCAGCGCAAAGCCTTGCAAAACCGAAACTTTAGAGGGGATCACGAGGTGGACAGGAAGCGAGGAAAACAGGAGCGAACGCGTCAAAACCTGTCGCGAGGAGCGACAGGAAGCGGAAGCGAACACGAGGATTTTGACTCGAGCGACCACTAGAGGGTGGCTACGCTGGTCCGGCGCGAAGAGACGCTCCTTGTGTTTGCTTCCTCCATGTTAAAATAGAATACATCCCGTGTTCGCATATGCATATTGCATGCATTATGCATGTGCAACATATAATGTGTAGATGTTTCAATTATAAGGTCTTATGTATTTTAGTTACCGTACTATTTAAGCTAAATACCGGCATTTCAGCTGTTTCATCCTGGTGTCCTTATCCTTGACACACATCCTCGGTGGGTCCTGCACAGCTGAGGACTCTCTGTCCAGGTGGCAAACTAAACAGTTCTTTTGCAAAGGAGGCATATTTCCGCCAGAAGACCAATAATCAGTTTATTTGAAATAGTACGAATTACTTCTCGTTTTTTTTCTTGCAAAATATAGGGCATGCTACGTGACTACTGGGGCCTTTTGCTTCTTTCCAGGTACCTCAGCTGGTGCCTTAAACCTTATGTAACACAATAATATAGGGTGGCAATGAAGGAGGCGGGCTGGTGTCGTTAGTTACTTTCCCACATTTCGGGGTTAATGATGTATTACGTAGTATTGGAAACCAGGTTGAACAATATATGTGTTGAACAGCAAACAGTTAGCGCAAATAGATCATAGAACAGAATCATCAACAGAATACGTTGCAGTTGATTTTTTGTAGGCACGGTTGTTGATGCTAACTGTTCAGATTTACGACGTGCTGAAAATTGAATACCTCATAAAACACAAGTTCTTCGGCCAACACAAGGCAAACAAGTCCTTCGACGGAAGCAACTACAGCCATCCCAGTAAATCAGAATTCAGAGATTCAGAGTAGTCAGAATCGCTTGAAAGCGCGAAGCTGCTATCAAAGATCGCAGTAATGATAACAGTAATGAGTTGAAGCAAATTGAAACAAAACATCAGTCTTTTACGATAATTCGTGCAAACAAATCGAGGAACAAAGGTGGTCAGCTTCCAAATATCACAGTCGCACTGCACAACGCACTTGCTTTGTTGTAAGATTACCAACACGTAAGTATAATTGCAACTGACGTAATTTCAACGCCAGGCAACCACCATACATTTTCCTTTGGTAACGGCGATACAATCAATACAACGTTGCGGTGTAGTGGCCCACGTAACTCGCTAACATAGCCACTCGTAACTCAAAGCCACGGAGATGCTTGCGGCCCTTGTTGTGGACGGCCGCCGAGCAGAAGACGATTACATTCCATGAAAGAGTACAGCTCACATGTCATACTTGCCAGAGTATCGCGAACGATTCACACACAAAAAGCTGTTCACTATAGCGTGTTATTCGAACGCTTGCAAGAAAGAGAAACGCAATGCTTCAGACGCACTCAGACGCGACCTGAGACCTTGTGACCTTTTACGTGCGACTGGCAGGCGCCAACGCAAACGGGCTCACATCTGGCTATGGGGAGCATTACTTGCCATTCCGCAACACCGGTGACGTAGCGGGGAACAGGAGTACGGCCCGTATAGGCACACGATGTACGGGAGAATGCTTTCGGGAGAGGAGGAATGCGGAAGAGACACTACAAGCGCACGCTTCTCACTGAGTGGAGCGATTTCTCCCGGGAAAACTTTCTGGCATATTATTTCTCGGCGGGAAGAACAGTTTCCAGCAAAAAAAAAAAAAAAAGGTATTCGGGACATGGTCCCCTTAAATCAACTGCGGTGATGAAATACTTATTCTGATCTGTAGTATAGATGGGTTCTACGTGGACGGTGGCGATTTGCTCGAAGGGTAGTTTGGTGGCGTTCTCGGGAGTAGTGGACGTGGTAGTACCAGTCCAGTTGTTGTACAGCTGGCATATATGGCAGCCTTTTACATAGCTAGTAATGTCACGCTTCATCTGTGCCCAGTAAAATTGTTTCTGATTTTTGTCAGAGTCCGTTGTGTCCACTGTGTCATCATCACCGTGTCCATCTTGGTTGTGATAACACACAAGTGTCACATTCTTTTGTCATGTCGGAATGACTATGGGTAGGGTTTCCTTCTCTCCGTTCGTCCTAACGTGTCGGAGTATTCAATTTGTCATGCGAAACTCCGTAGCCTGATCGTTTATCTGAACTTGTTGAAGGCCTGTGACGATGGTGTTTAATTCGGGGTTGTTCCGCTGTGCATCACCTAGCCTGCTGTCTTGAGCCTGCAAGAAAAATACGTGTTTCACTGGTGCTAGTAACCTTGTAAGGGAGTCTGCCGTCGTGTTGCGCTTTCCTCCAACATGTTTGACGGTAAAGTTGTACGAAGCCATATCAAGAAGAACGCGTGCGAAACTGGCGATGTCGTTTTTTTTTTTTTTTTTTTTCACATAAGGTGTGTTACCGCCCACTCAAGCAGCACAATGTACTGAAAGTCAAGTGCAATAGGGGTGGCCGGTATGTGTCTTATCAATGTTCCTTAGTTTCACAATTCAGTTCAAGGCCTTCCACCAACCCGTCCACCCTTATTGCACTCGACTTTCAGTACATTGTGCTGCTTGGGCAGTTGCCCGTGTAGAGCGTGAAGTGGGGGTAGGTAGATATTGGTGAAATCGTTCGGTGACATCCCAGTGCGCCGCGATCGCCTCAACGTCAGTAGTGCGTTTGTGCTCGTCTGCGGCTGGTGCTTTTTTCATTGCGCGTCTGACGACCACCTGGATCCCGTCCATCGATTTGCACATGCACAGCACCAAGAGCTGTCTGCGAGGCGTCCACGTAGACTTCTGTAGGAAGTTGGAGGTTGAAATTTTCAAGCATCGGTGCTTCCGTCCACTTTCTTTTTGTGTCTGCATCGCTTCTCAGCATCCTGGTGTCCGTGTGAGCAAAGCAACCTTGCGAGTTAGTTCAGTCAGTGGTCGTGCTGTCTTGGCGAAGCCTTGCGCTAAGAAACCCAAGAAGGAACGTAGTTCTCTCATTGATAGCGACGTTTCAGAGTTCATGATAGCTGAAGTTCTTTTCGCGTCGACAGCTGTATCATCACGTGATACAATAAGTTCCAAGAATGTTATTGACGATGCAAGGAAGGCGTACTTCTTGATATCTACATGTAATCCAGGGCTTTTGATTGTTCGTAGCGTCGTATCAGGAATGTCTTCATGTTGCTGCACGTCATCTGTCTAGATGCATACGTCATCAATATGAACACAAACTTGCCTTTCTATCTATATCTATCTATTAGTTCCTCCTCTACTAGTCTCTCATACATCATAGCTTGCATAGTAGCACTATGAGCTTTTCGGGCTACTTCAAATCTTGTGAGGCGGCCTCACAGCTCGTCACACCCCACAAGTAAACGAAATTATTAAACGTTCGAATATTATTTATTTTCATCTTCCTGTGGGCACCAGGATCACCGGGGTGGGGGGTGGGGATTAGTTATTGTGTCGATCGTATTGTATATGTAAGCTGTTCTCCTCTCGCTTCTTCAGTATGTGTGTGTGCCGCGTTAAAGTAATGTGTTCGAAAGGCAACACCAATAATTAGAAAGCGAATAACAACAGTTGTGTGCGTTCTCTTTCTCAAACAGGCACCCGCCGTCGCGATCAACAAAGATGTGATGCAAGATATACTCCGCACCTACACTTCAGGCATACAAAAGGTGAGAAAACTTTATTACGCGAATGTAGTCTCCGTTTGCTCTGATTAACGAATTCCAAAAAGGAAATCGTTGACCTTATTCTACATATGTTCAGTCACTAAAGACATCGGCTTCCGGGATCTTCTTTTCGCACAGGATAACCTCGTGTTCTGTATGCATGTACTCGCGTCCATCCCACATGCAGTCTTCAGTGGTGTAGTATTTAATAAGAAAAATATACCGTCGTTTCCACCAGGTATCACTAGTGAAACAACCTTTGGGTACGCATCCAAAAGGGGAGCACTAAGCGATACGATGAATCCAAATTTCATCAGGACTTGAGCTGACGGTTCTTTCCAACAGACGAGATTTCCAACAGAAACGGGACGACAACAGCAGCATACAAAAAAAAAAAAACACTCCGGGTAGATATATATGTTGATTTAGAAGCTCTGTTGAAAGGCTTTTGTTGCAGCACGTGGTCGTGACACATGTGTCACGAATATCCGTACCTACATTTGCGTTGATATGCTGCCTGCGCAGAAATACAGGCCGGATTTGCATATTTTTACAGATTACGCCTTTCCATGTCGACCTTATAGAGCAACAGTTGAGGCTATTTTAAAGAAATTCGGAACGATTGTTAAGTACATCCAGGTGCATTATCCAGCGCGTAATAGTATAATTGGTGTCCTTTTTTAGGCGATACAGATTTTTCATTAAAAAACTACAAGGGCTATAGACATTATGTTTTCACTTCTATCATCTCTGCACTCTAAATCAGGTAACGCATATGTAACGGTTAAGTACCGCTTGGCCAGGAGGTACATTTTTTTTAAATGTACCTCTTAAAATTAAGAAGTACATGCGCCCTCACATGCGGTACACGTAACGGATAGCGCGCAGCAATTTAGGCCTACCCGTCGGGGTGGTTCCCCTCCTCCACGATATATTAACGCTGCACGATAAATATAACAAACAAATACCTTTATTCGAAAGTTATATCCATTTCAACGGGTGATGCTTGTCCAACTCGAACGTGCATTGTCATGATGCACAAACGCCGAACACACGGGGCATAAACGTATATGGATGAAGGATGACCACTGCATCTCTCCTTCACCATTGCAGCTGCTCTGTGGTCATGCTTCTCTATCTCTTCCACACCTTTGGATTGCTGTTCTTCCCCAACTTCCGTGTCTTCCGCAGAACGTAACACCAACCACAGTAGACGATTGACTCACACATTTGCGACATCACAAGTGCGACATCGACACGTGCAATCTAGGCTCCTCTAATTCACGCATCAACGTTCGTGCATGAAGCACAAAGTACGTTGTCTCCGTCCCTCAGTCGTTGTGTCCAGCCTGCCGATGATCACGACCACTGGGAAACAGAGCGAAGATGAACGAAAATGCGTCGTGCAGACAAATAATTACTTCAGAGATATAATACGCACCTTAAATGACTCCAATCTTGAAAGCGTGGAACGAATTTCTTCGAAGACCGAGCAGACTCGTCCTCGCTCCCCGACGTTTCAAAACAAACTGATTTGCAGCGGTTCCAAGAAACGCATTCTTCCCAAACGTGCGATCCCTCACGGTCACGGGTTCTAGTTATTGCACTCCTTTGACAGAATGATAGTGCGCATCGATTACGGCACTGCTGCATAAGGGAATTTATTAACTGGTATTCGGAATCACACGAAATATTTTTGCAGCGCATGGATATCGTTAGAAGGCGTTCGTACTCATGCGCCGGAAACACGCGGTACACATGAGGTACAGCTGCTATATATCGCGCTTAAAAGGTACCTAGCCGGTACGGCTGGGTCTCGGAGTCCTTGTACCGTTTGAATTTCGCAGTGGTCGCGAACTGTACCTGTTGGTTGAGGACCCTACCTCATGTGTACTGCTTGGCCCAGGTGCGGGTCCTCTTTCATGCAGTACATATCGGGTGCCGGATTTAGAGTGTGGGCCGGCGGACGTTCTTAGCCATATGTTCCTCGACCGTCAAGTCACTAATTACCTAAAAATCGCTAATTATCCTTTTAATTATAATAGATACGAAGTTGTCCCAAAGAGAACATCTGTTCCTTTCGGTGACCTGATACCGTAGCCGTTTTCAGAACAAAAATCCGTTCGGTAGATCGTCCGCAAAAAAATCGTGAAGGAACACACTTTTGTTCTTCATTTTGTTCAATGCGCATCTTTGGTGTCCCGTCTTTCCTTCACCCCAATGTGAGAGGGGGAAAGAGCACACTGTCGCCTCTTGCGTCCTGGTAAAAGACTCACAGAAAATGCAGCCCAAGATAAGGGCAGTTCCGATAGCGTCGCCCGATACATGTGTTTTTGTTTTCTTTCCGCAAGTTAAGCTCATCTTGGACGCATGAGGAAGCACTGTGGCGGCATCTTCGACGCATGAGGCTCCTTCACCATCGCTCGTTGGGGTGAAGGAAAGACTGGTCTCCGAAGATGCACTTTGAACAAAATAAAGAAAAAAATGGTGTTACTTCACGAACTATTTGCGGACGATCTACCGAACGGATTTTTTTTTCTGAAAACAGCTACGATATCAGGTCACCGAAGGGAACAGATATTCTCATTGGGACAACTTGGTAGCTTTTATAATTACAAAGTTAATTAACGATTTTTAGGTAATTAGTGATTAGACGGTTGGGTAACATATGGCCAAGAACGTCTGCCAGCCCAGAGATAATAGAAGTGGAAACAGCATGTCTATAACCCTTATACTTTTTTAATGAAAAATCTGTATCACCTAAAAAAAGGCACTCTGTATATCGAGTTTTTGCTACACATTTCCTTGGCTACCAGTATGCCGTCATGACAGCGAGAAAAAGAATGCGAGAAACATCGAACGCGAGTTCCTAAAACGCGCGGTTCCTCTTCGCCCGCGTGGCGACGCTGCCCTGGAGCACTCTCCCCATTTTCGGTGCGGTTTAAATTGCGCCAAAAGTGAGCGGAAGGGCTTGTCATCGCAGAAACGTCCTGATGTTCTGGCAATGCCGTTGAGCTGACATGGTGTCGCTCTGCTCAAGAATTTCAAATCGTGGGGGATTAGCAGGATTTACAATGCTGACAATAAAGTATAGGGTTCGCCAACATTAAATTCGGGGTTAGTAACTAAGATAAAACAAATAAGGACAGCAAATATAGATGTTAGAGGACGTGTTATACTGCAAAATCCCATGTCGACAATGCAGTTTGGTCTGCTTTTCTGCGGATAAATCGTCAAAATTAAAAAAAAAAAAAAAACGCCGCTGCCTAAACGCCTATAACTGTGTTTCAGCTCCTTTCCGTCAGATGGAGGACCGTTCGAACGCGGCGTTGCAGAGTGCGATGCTGCATTCATTTCCACATGTTCACTTGGTTTCGTTTCGTCTGCAGTTCGTCTGAGTTCGACCGTTTCGCCATCTGACGGAAAGGAGCGGAAACACAGGTGCAGCCGATTAGCCAGCGGCGGTTTTCAAATTTTCACGATTTATCCGCAGAGAAACGGACCAAATGCCAGTACGGACATAAAATTTTGGGGTCTAATACGTCCCCTAACGTCTGCATTTGCTTCCCCACACTTCGTTAGAAACCCTGAAGCTTATCTTGGCGAACCCTGTATATCGCTTGAATTGGCGAACAACAACAAATAAGTTAATGGTAATGAATGGGGAAATTCGCCACGTAAGGTGCGGCCCACTACCCCAAGGCACAATGGGGCAGGACGAGATGTGTCCTGATGAAGAGGTGATGAACGACGCTAAATAGGGTCGACAGTCAGTGGAGTCAGTAAGACATCAACAGAACGGTAGGCAAAACCGCAGCACACAAAAACACACACTCAGCACACAGGCAGGCAGATCATAGGGTAGGCAGGAGACCAGTGTCCCGGGGAAAAATCTTGAAATACTCAAGAACTTTGCGATGGTCAATCTGGTTAGACCAAGGTCCTAGAATGGTTTACAATGTGAATGGTGCGGCTGTAATCGACTGCAGGCGACACTGTAGGAGCTGCTCTTTGGGAGGTGTACAGGTGTGGATTGGCAAAATGTCAAACAGCGGTTCGGCGAAGTGGCAGGTCCGCTACTCGTCGCGACAAAATTCTAAGCATGGATGCTTACAGAACGGGTAATTCTTTTAATTCCAGAATGTAATAATTGCTGCTACCCCAAGAACACACTGTCATCCCAGGGCTATCCTAAGGTTGTCAGATGGGGACAGGTATGGCATCCCTAGGATGTCAAAATCTGATCCTCAAAATGTCATAATACTGCCACTTTGGCATATGAGATGACATCCCCGAGGCTGTCCCTCGCCCATCCTCAGGGACCAATTTAGGACAGTTTAAGTACACATGGAGGACAATGCTTTCCCTCAATTCCCTGTTTTGATTTGTGTTCCCATGCAACACGTTTGCGCTAGTATACGTCTAAAAGATGTCTAAATGTAGACTTTGCGAATGTCTATTAGATGTCTAACAAAGTAGCTCTATTGCTTCGTATCCGTCCCCTAGTCCAGCTAACGTTACGCTAAAATACAGCTAATAGCCGGATAATTGTTGGATCGGTTTAGACCATACGTCTAAAATGGGACGGTACTTATCTATCCACTGAGCCGTCATATAGACATGTATTAGCCATAACATCTAAAAGTATACATATTTTATACCTAAATTTTGGCACTAGTGGCCCATGTATTGGTTCATCCAGGTATATGTCACTGACATGCACATGCACTTATATGCGGTTCATGCACAGTATGTCTTACAAAAGCAACATGGATGTTGGTACAAGATTTATTTCTATGAATATATTGGGCAAACACTGACTTCCAAACATGTCGACAAGTCAGCAGACATTGTGAGCACTTCCCCTTATTGCACAGTCACATACCAGCAAATCTTGATACTCTTCCAAAGCAGATAGTAATGTACATGTACACAAATCGCAGCACTTATATCACTGGTAGCTGCAAGTATTGTCTCTGTCTCTGGGTCCGTGCTTGAGTGCTCCAAATGCAACCAGTACTTTACACACGTGTGGGGTGGTAGACAGCTGTGGGTAGCAGGAAGGAACGTTTCCGAGGTACACTGAAAATAGAAAAGGCAATGTGTGATATCACTATAAATGCCTGTATGTAAAAATGTTGCATGCAGCTTGTTTACTGCAGAACTGCAAATTATGCATATTTTTTATTCAGGTACTATGCAAGTGTCAAGCATTTCCGTATCCATACATGTCGGATCATAGTTGCTCGTGGAGAACCCATTTGATTCCAGACTGACAATACGAAGACGAAAGATGAGGTTACTAAAGGGATCGTGAAGAGACACATCCTACTCGGCAAATCACAATGTGCACACGTTAAAAAGGAAATTGTGTGACTGAATGTGAAAAATAATCATTCTGACAGGCTGCATGGCATCAATGACATGAATCAGACGCAGTTCAGACAATCCAACTGTAACTGTAGCTATGTGGCAACAAAGTATTTACAAGATACTCACACGAGCATCAGATTAGGAAACTCTTAGAAGTCCAGCGATATTGAACAACAGCACAGTCAGATTAGAAAATGTAATAGTTTTTGTTTACCTGAAGTTGGATCGTAGCTGCAGCTAAGCCGAAGTGCCAACGAATGACCCCCCAGTAAACCACCGATGTCCCAAGGACGTCTACATGATGTTACCCTCAGGACGATGAAGACATCCTGAGGACATCCTGAAACATAATTTTGACATACTTGGGACGTACTGAGAACTGCCAAAATAACATCCGCGCACGTCCCAAGGGAGTCCATAGTACGTCAATGACGACCTTTTACGGACCTCTAGTGGACCTTTTTCCCGTGCCTTAGCCAGGCTTACTGGCGTTCTCTGAACATTACATCAACACCGCACAGCAGTGCGTATCAGTGGCACAAACAAGCAACATTAGATCAAACACTTTATTTCGTATGAAACTGAGCGTCATAGCATCGTATTACCTCACCAGGTATTATATCACAGCGTAACATGACCAGCATTTTTTTTCGCATTATTATTTAGAACTTACATGTCTTTGAACACATGATGTCCATGAACACACACAGCATCGGTCCACAAGGGGAAAAACTTAAAGGTATATGCCCGCAATGTCCGAAGTGCGACGTTGAAACATATGTTGAAGCACTGGCATAACCGACGACCATGCTGCACTGTGTTTCGTACAACTGGAGATTTGCGATGTGTCCAGCTTGCCTTTCGTGCGCAAAAATTAACGCTATCCAACTTCGGCTATATTCACTTTTCGCCACGGACTCCCTTCCCTGCCGCGTCATGTAAGCTTAACCTGAAAGAAATGTAATTTCAAAAACACTGCTACAGCAAAATGGCACTGTGAAGTACGCATCGACGTATACGCATACCTTTAGACACAGCGCCTATGGTTGCAGTCTGCAGTAGCCTAGCATTCTCCCTATCAACAGCCCTATTGCCTGCGAAGACGGGAAACGCATGGATAACCACGTAGTAGGAACGTGAATGCCTCGCACATTCACTACGTACCTTCAAAACGGGTAAAATCTTGAAAATGACGCGGGGGACGCCACTTGGAGATCCATAATTCACATTCATCCGCTACGACGTTTCCACACATCTGTAAAAGAGTCAACAAGGTGCGACACATTGTACTTCCCTGCAAATTCTTTATTAAAATCACTCAGCATTTTTTACATACAGTGGCACAGCCGTAAAGGCTTGTGCTGCCGTGGAGCACATGACAAAGTTGCACGGGTGAAGCGTATGCCCAATCTGTTTCACAGTAAACACAAGTCACTGAAGAGCTCTGAAACGCACTTTAGCGTAACTTACCTGATGTCTTTCAACATTTCTGTGACCTTCTCACGTCGTGAGTGTGCTGTCCCAACCGCGTTGTTCACCGCGATGAATACGTCGAAAGTATCTGAAATTCATAGATTAGACATTAGTAACGGGGCCACTGACGATGTTGCATCTTCACCTTGAAAAGCGCTGGTAGGGTCACGAGTACACTTAGCTGAAAGATAAAGCATAGGGTAATAGGAATCAAAAGGGTAATAATCACACAGCTAGCATAAAGTAATAGAACCCACACGCTAGGAATGATACCAAACAAAAGTTGCACGAATCGTACAAACATAGAACTAACCTTTAATCTAAGAAATCGCAAGGCTTCTGGACCTATCTTCCAGGGTACACACATAAAAGCACCCCCAGGCAACACTAGTAGGGCATAAAAACACATTCACAGCAGTCCAGGGCACCAGAGCAACGACGGAACGCGAGACAACGGGAGCCAGAAAAAGGCGTGCGAACGCAACGAAGCTTGCAAGCGAAATGGACGCCGCCCGCAGCGCAGAAACGGCAGGAAGGCCACCTGCCCGCCAGGCCATGCCCCAGCGCCGGGCGCTCCTCGGGGTGTAGCAAGGGAACGGAAAGTCGCGCGAAGACGGGACCAACGCTATCGGAAAGAGGACGTTTTCCTCTTCAAAAACACATCTCAATCACCTTCCTACGCCAGCAAGAACCCGATATCGAAAAAAATGCCCCAGGCCCATGTATCAGAGAACCGCCGTTGCCACTGTGTTCTAACTCGAGAACCGAGAGGGATAGAAAGATGCGGCAAGTTTCTACGCGTTTCCCATGTCGAGTGCGTGTGCCTATTAAAAGGAAGTCGGATCCGCCGTGGGCTTCAAGCCTGAAGACAGGGACAAAAATCGGTGAACGGTGGTCGGTGTCAGGAATTTCGAGAATGACGTCTTAACCACTGGAAATCGACGGCTGGTCTCAATTGGAAAGTTGTAGAGCAGGGAACAGAGCACGCGCACACAAAATTTCGACTAAATCGGACATCGGGTAATCGACTTACGACACCGAAAAGTGGGAAGCGTTTCAGGGTGGCTCTAGCCAGCCTCGCAGCTCGTCATGCTCTTAAGCCGATATCGGGAGAACGGAACATCGCGCGCCTGCGGGACAAACGCTGTTGGAAAGAGCACATTGAGACATTCCTAACGAAGGCAAACATGACCATGTGGCAGCAACGGGAAGGCTTTTTTTTTTTGGGGGGGGGGGAAGCCGCTGGTCCCATGTATTGGGAGGAGTGTGAACGCGGAATCCTCTAACTCGAGAGCTGCTAAATTTAGAGAGACGCGGTGAATTTTATCACGTGCTCCGCGTCGAGAACAGTGGGTTCTCCAAGTATGAACCCTGTCCGAGGCGAACTTCTTTCCAACAAGGGCACTGAAGTTCGGAAAAACGAATTTTACTAACGCGTCTCCACCTACGAGTTCGAAACCACTACAGATCAGTTCCTGTGTGATTTGCGCGATCACACAGCTAATCCAGGCCCGTTCGGACCTGAATTTTGGTCTCGATCCAACAGTCCGGGCGGGATTTACAAGACTTTGAAGGTGTCAGAAGCACCGACGGTTGTCTAGAATTTTCAAATATCTGGACAACCGCCAGGATTTCTCACAAGCCGCAAGGTGCACGCGTAGGGGGATGGAAGGGAAATTCGTCACAAGAAACAGCATCCCGATATCGCCGCTGCAGGCCAAGATATTAGACGCGGGAACCCATCGCGAAACACCGCGATGTCACTCTGATGGGGTTAAACCATCACTGGATGGCTAAAAGACGCCGCGGTATCAACCGCCACCTCAAGTGGCATGTGCAGTGCTCAGTTGGAATCTCTATGCATATCTGATCTATTCTGACCGATGATGTTACTACGGTGCCGTAGGGGACCTGAGCACATTCTTCTTATTTGTCCATGCTACCAACCTTCCCGAACCGCGCTCTCTCAGATCCTTAGTCAGTTGGAATTTCGCCCTTTCTATCTCTATGAAAATTGCTTGGCCCCTGGTGAAATCCAGCCCATCAACACTCTGTGATGAGAGCTTTTTTGGTCTTTTTAGACACGTCAGGACTTCGATCCTTATGGTGAAGGGGCACATTTCATCGCATTTTATGCCAGTGGGCTCAGGTATCCACACTAGCAACGAAACTCCTCATTATTAACCTTAGAAATAAAGTTGTTGTTTTATTGATACTCTAGGCCAATTCCTTCGATTGGTTTCGCATTCTTTGAACTGGTGCAGTGTGTACAAAACATGTTGGATTACATTAAATCAAGTGGAGATCAGCGTTTAGCATTTATATCCATTAAGCCAATTCATTGAATTGCTTCTTTATTCCGTGGGTACGGTCTTCGCCACACAACATAGTGGAACATGATGTCGCGAAGGTATAGCTTCTCTTCAAAAACCCTGATTCTGTCAGTGAGGAACTTGTACCTGACGGCTACATAATGAACGAATTGACTGTCTGATTTGTCTTTGAATCTCGTTGGAATTGTGGTGACAATTCAATGATGTTATGTCTTCTCGTTCCGGCAGGGAAGCACATCTGGAGATGTAGTTGTGTGTGTTCCGTTCTACATGGAGATATTGCAAGAGATATCGAGGTCTTCTCGGCCTTCCCAACTACCTTTATTAGCACTACAGTAAAAGGAAACAGAAGCTAGATACTGTGGTACATCTGCTAAGCTCGGACCATGTCGGGAGTTTCTTTGTAAATTCAGATGAATAATTTTTGTGTGTTGCCACTTCGGTAACACGGATAAAAAATAGTGTCACTGTTTTAGTTTCTTGCTGCACGCTGTTGAACGTTATCATAAGGATACAAAAATATAATGAGCATCGAAAGTATGTTTGTATTCTACTTCTAAATCAACATCCGATCGGGACGCCATTTCGAAGTCCCAGCGATATCATTAAAATGCATCCTGGCTCAGGTCCCGCAAGGTCGCCATTTTCCCATGTATTTGTTCCTATCCCGATGCGTGCAATGCCGGAGGCCGCCCTTAGATACCCCATTGTTACCAGACGTTGGCTTGCGTGGATTGTAGCGCGCTAAAGATCCAGTTGAAGCACAATCCAAGCCAGGCCAAGTAACCGAAGGAGAAATGGACGACTGCAGCGCCTGCGGCGCCTGGTACAACAGGTACGCTATGTGATGCACGCAGCCGTGCACTAGATCCTTCCGATCGCTCAACACGTTTAAAAACGGACCAAAAAGTGAAACACGACAGAGAAAGTTGTTATACGCGTTTAATTTGGACATATAAAGACTAGATTCATTCGCAGAAACAACAAAAACATTTTGCCGCTAAACTTAGCGCGCTGAAGTGATCCGGAACGGCAACAGTGGGGTATCTAGTGGCGGCCTTCTTCGTTGCACGCTTTTCCGAGGTGAGTTTGGGGGACCTGTCCTGGCTAGACAACGCTAGGACGTTTCGAATGACGTCTTATTTACATCATTGGGACATTTTTCGCGGATCAGGACTTCGGGATCTTTTCAGGACGTCCATGGGACATCGGTGGTTTACTGGGCCACAGGACAGGCGTTGTATTCGTCACCTCCAATCCATGAGCCTGGAAGCACCTATAAAACACATGAAACCATGAGGTACCCGCGCCAGCATAATGTGTGCGGCTTTTGACAGCCAGATATCAGACGAAAGAACTTCTCGACGTACGCACTGTTTTAAAAAATGCAACTATCATCAACATGCTGCCCGTGGAAAAATGGTCACTGCCCCCATATTTCACTGCAACACAGTCAGCACAGATTAGTGGCAACAGCACAGAGTAGTGAGAGCAGACAGCGTCAGATCAGCGAGTACATAGAACACAAGGAGACAACAAATAGGAAAGGCTAACTGTTTTCGTTTACCTAAAATGTGATCGTAGCTCCAGCCCAGCTGAAGTGCTAACAAATGGCTTACAGGCCAGGCGTAGTAATCGTGACCTTCATTCCATGACTCTGCCAGCACCTATAAAGATAATAAAGACGTAAATCCAAGAGGTACCCGAGCCAACAACGTATCCAAACGATTGAATCTTAACACACACATACGTCAGTCCCATATCTCCATATTGTTCGTCGCCAGTACACTGAACAGACAGCATCGAACGTACCCAAACGACAATCTTGTTAACACATTTAGGTCAGTCCCACATCTCCATTGTGCTCGTCACTCATTCGCAACATCATTCTACAGAGAAAAAAAAACATATTCAGCTGCTGTGCTCCAGAGCTCTATCGCATGCGATTGTGAACACAAGCAGGCACAAATCTGAAAGCAGAGGACAAGAAAGAAAGCAAACTCACCCATGAAACCTGAAGTACAGAGAACAAATAAGGGACGTTGCCTCCTCGCTACAGCAGCCCTCGTTGTTACGCTTAACGATATCGCTCATTGCGTATTGGACAGGATGCCGGAACTGTCCAGTTGACCGACAGATTGCAAGAAAACATACGCACAACGCTGGACAAGAAATAAACTTACTAAACTTCGAAACTCTAGAGTAGCGAGCGTCAGCTCGAGCAACTGAGCGAACAAGTTTGAACGCCGACCGTTGCGCGGCCCCGCTGGCGGCGCCCTCTGCCGATGCAGTTTCCAAACTGGCGCCCGAGGGCGTCTGGTTCAGGTAGAACCTTTGAAAGTCAAAACAAGTGCCACAGAATCGCGCGTTTTGTTCTTCCCAGGAGAAATCCTTCATGTATCATAGACAGTCATTCCTTTTGGCGGCAGGGAATTTTACGCTGGGCCCCGTACCCTATATTTAAGAATAATGTCAGTCAGGTCCGAGGATCGGCCCAAAAACAAAACAAATGTGCTTAGGGAGTCTGAGCAGGTAAACTAAACAATATAATAGTTCTCGTCCTCTTAGCTACCCACAGGGACGGGCACAGGACGTGCCTGAATGACTCTTCACGGACAGTCCGCGAGTGTTGTCCTCAGGACTTCTTGGGGATACACCTCGAAGGACGAGGACACGATGGCACTGTGGGGACATCCTGAGGACCATGCGTGTTCTTGGGGTAATGAGGAGTGTACCTACTTTACCTCAAGATAGTGCATTGTAGGTGATGGAGGATCCGGCATGTGACATTCATCAACTGTGCAAGGCGGACGAGGAGCTCCGACAACTCTGTTCATCCAAACTGGAACAGGCTTCACTGACGGAAGCGAAACGGCGTGAGTTGGAAGAGAAGATGTCGAAGGTAGGTGCTGCCATCTTACCAAACAACGAACAGTCGCATACTACACCGCGCGCAGATAGACGCGCTATGTACCAGAGTGAGTGAAAAATTGCCCTTACTCCAGCTGTGTTAAAACACAGAGGGAGCTGCCATCCGTTGGTCATGGAAGGTGTTGCCTTCGGTGACTGCTTCATTCCGCTAAACCTGACTTGTTTTCCTAAATTCTTCACTTGCTATCTAAATTCGGCGTACTATGTGAGTATCTCATATGTATTCGTTAAACAAATAAGAAGTAATATTTCCTCACTACATCACGTGATTGTGTGGTGTCGTTCATTCATCACTTTATTATCACGAAACTCGACAGACCAGAGCATTGAATGGCTGGTGGTTTCATTTTTGCCATTTCCGGTTCCCGTTGGTTCGCAGAGTAGCCTGAAAATGGCGGTTTACTGTGTGTATTCATCTGTGGAATTCTGTTGCCTTTTGAAACACATGCCTACATTTGTTACGATGGGTAACGATCTATTGATTTCGCTCGCAAAGCATACAAACGCCACTTCAACATGCCATAGGCGGTAAACATCTTCATCCGTGTCCGTGGAAAGCAAAGGGTTGGTGGTGTCGCAGGTCATCACATAGATAATATATTATTCACGTTTGATATGGCAACGTTCATCTTGTGATTCCGATAGCACTACTCAATTCTGCATGTATCCCGAAGATTCGTGCGTACTCAGCGCAATTACACGGCTGGCCTCGCTTCCTACAGTGGACGCCGTTGCCCATTTCCTTTGATCGGCTCGTTTCCCCGTTTTTCATCCCACGTGACTGCACAGGGTTGGCAACAAACGGAACAGCTTCACTGTGGTTAGGGGGCTGATATTCGTCCACTAACACTGTCCATGACCAACGGATGGCTGCGCCCGGGCGGTCACGCTCGGGGATAGGAGAATCCCATTGACGGCGCGCCAAGTACGTTCTCTAGAGACTTCTTATATTAACTCTATATATTTCGGTCGCAATGTCTCGCCATGGCTTTTCGTATCAGGTCGCTGTCTTTCCGGTGACCGCTGCGTAGGTTCGAACGTGTTACGACGGTTCAGTTCAGACGAAACAAGAGCAGCGTATAGTAACTCGTTTTGCTTTTTTTTGTCGCCTGAGAATGTGCCTGATGCGTACATTTGTCGCAGACGTTCTGGACAATACGGAACAAGTATTTTTGCCGCGGAGAACGGTGTTTGAATTCATGCATCAGTTCAAGGAAGGTAGCGCAAGTGTGAGTCATGAACAATAGTCTATACTCAATACAATACTCTATATACTATATACTCTATACTAACACTCTATACTAAAAAAAAAAAAACTTGTTTTAAAATGCTCAGAGGTGTAGGTCAACACTGGCGTAAGAAGAGCGCTGTATCCTGTGTGATCAAACTGATCGAGGACTGAGTTGCACAGCTGCGCGCTTGCTTCTTGATCAATGCCTATCTGATCAGGCGCCCAGGATCGTGACCTGTGTGGGTCAGGGCGCCTAGAAAGCCATTTCAAAGAAAGTTCTATTAATTTCTGACGCAATATGAAAAGATGTGACTTGGCAAGTGACACACATACGACTTCTCTCGATGCTATATCTTTGTCAGAAAAAGACATGCCTGAACATCAATGCGCGCGCTCCCGCTCCCGCTCAGCAATGTAAAACGAGAAGAAGGCTGAGTTAATTAGTGCAACATCAGCGATCACGTTCCAGTCATGGCCTTCGTATGCTACGACACCCCGAGGTGCACAAATCTTCGTTCCCCCTACATCACGCCACCACACCCGCAGTCGGGGCCGGCGCTTTCCGCATTTTTCTCCTTTTTTTCGTTATTCGGGTAGTTTTTCCTTGCAGCAGACGGCGTTTCTCTAATTGAATCAGGTGGCTGTACCGTAATGACGTCAAAGCGACTCGTCTGGCTCGTTCCGTGCATCGCCACCGCTGTGCACGTTTGCGAATATTAAAGTGGAATTCCGCGATTTATGCGTCTGTCCAATGAATCACTTCGGATAGTGCATTTTAATAGTCACGTTAACAATCCCGGTACAGGATTTCGGAATTGTGACGAGTTCAGAGAATGCTTACAAGTATAGCCCTATGCGGTTCAAAATTACCTAACCCGCTTTATCTAACCAAGTCCATATACCTCAGGTGACTATATTGGCATGTCCTGCACAGTTCATGTGCGCCTTGTCAATTTATTCTTTACCTGAAGGAAAACACCATAAAATTCGCAGTGTGACCACATTGGTAAAGTAGTGACGGCGAAATTCTTACTTCTTCTTTTTTTTTTTCCTGCTATGACAATGCCACTCCTTCTCCATTTCTATTCACCCGAAGGAGACTCACGCTCCACTTGAAGTCACAGGGAATGTTACTGTATAATTTCCTCAAGCAGTGTAACACTCCACTTGAATGAGGAACAGAAAAAAAAACTATAATAAATAAATAAATAAATAAAACAAGAAGAAAAACAAAGTGAGTGGAAAGAAAGGAAACAGTAAACTGTCTAAAACGCCCTTGCTGCGTGAAGCACAGCGCGTCGAGGGTGGCGTCCTCCAGTATGGTGAGCTAGAATGAATGGTGTGCTGAACGGCGACTGAAACCGGGTCGTGACGACGGGCCTGCCGATAGGTGGCTACCAATGGCTCGGCCCGCTGCCGCTTCTTGCGCCCTCGCGGCCACGTGACCGCATGCGCAAAGAGCACCTGGGAGCGCCAGGGCGTTCTCGCGATGGCCGAAATAGACCCTTTTCAAAAGTCGGCGCCATCTAGTGTGACGCGCGCTAACTACGTGGTTGCGGCGCGCGTCCGCCATGCTTTAGGTAGCGTTTCCCGCGCGTGCGAACTGCAGGTATCGGTGCTCTTTGTCACGCGCGCGTTTCTAATGACTGCTGGCTGCTTGGCCTGGAATTTCGGCATGCTTTTTGACCGGAGTGTCGTCCTTTCAATCTGACTTCGTCCTTCACTGAGTTTATAATGCCGGCCTGTTGCTGCATGCCCTTCTGCAACCAGCGAGGCGTGAGAGATACCCAAGGAAACAAGGTGCGTATGCAGACTATTGTGAAGCAACCAATTCTAGAGGTTTCTGCAGTCCGGAGACTTACACAAATGCATGAGCTTTCGTTGAAGACGCTGCACGTATAAAATAATCCAGAGCCGCGGATCGCAATCTAATAAGGACATCAGGCTATGCGCTCGTGATGTTTCCCGTTACGTTTTGTGACCGTGCCTGAAAATGAGTGTCGTACGGGAGAAGTGTGCAATTACTTGTTTATGTTTCTATGTTGCGTGTTACTGGACGGGAAGCTAGTAAAAATGAGATGCGTGTGAATGCGCAAACGCTAGACCGATTACGCTACCGTTTGACTAGTGACCTAACTTTCTGTTTGGAAGTCCGCACATTATGCCCTAAGTTATGTTACCTCTTATTTTGTGTTTTCTGCATACCACTAAGCGCTGATATCTATGTTTTTAGGTGTCTTTCTTGGGATTCCCAAGTGATCCTGCTGTGAAAAGGAAGTGGATTGTGGCAATCCGGAGAGACGAAGGCAAATTCTTCAGTGTGAGCCAACACACTAAGGTGTGTTCGAAGCATTTTGCTGATACGGACTTCTATGCCAGCTATGCATCAGGAATAAGGCTTCTCAAAGAAGGTGCCGTTCCCGGCATATTTAACTTTCCGGCAAAGTCTGCAAAGCCACCGAGGAAACCTCCTAAAAATCGTAGCATGTCAAATTCTGAAGTGCATATGCAACAGCCATTGGAACAATACGATGAAGCAGCTGTTACTGGCCACGATACCAATGCTCCTGCAGAACTTGGCATACCGAATGCTGAAGTCCATGTGCAACAGCCAGTGGAAGAGGAAAACGCAACAGCTGTTACGGGTGGGGCTTCTGCAGAGCCTGACATTACATGCCTGACTGTGTTTGAAGTGGGGCTTAGACCTGAAGATGTTGAGATGTAGGACTCTGCCGTGGATTCGCAGCCAGCTATGTGCACTTGAAGTACCATAGACCACGAAAACGAACTGCGAAAGGAGTTACTGGAAGCACAACCAGAGCTGAAAGCTTTGAAAGAAAAACTGAATGCCAGAGAGCTGGAACTCCAGAAGGCCAAGGACGTAGAACGCGAGCAGAAAGCCACAAAAGAAGCACTTTTCCGTGTTAGCCGGGAGCTAGAATTGGCCAAAGAGACTTCAGCAAAACTAGAAAAGAAAGTCGGGCGACAGTTTTCCATAGATCGGTTCAAGCACAGTGAAGATGACATGCGTTTTTATACCGGTCTTCCATCCTATGCTGTGTTCAAGGCGGTACTCAACTATCTGAACCCTGGTGAGGAAGGGGAAAACATTAAAGTCTGGTCAACAGCAAAGAAAGAATCGCCTAAAATGGGCAGACTAAGGAGCCTCACAGTTGAAAATGAGTTTTTTTTCTTTTCCTGGTGAGGTTGAGATTGGGACTTTTTGAGAAAGACCTCGCAGACAGGTTTTGCATCTCGATTGCAACGGTCTCCAGGATTTGCATCACCTGGACAAGCTACGCCTTTCTTCATCTAGCTCAGCAGCCACTGTGGATGTCGAAGGAAAGAGTGCAAGAAGAAATGCCTCCAGAAATTAAAGAAACGTACTCTTCTACCAGAGTCATCTTGGACGCAGCCGAGATCAAGTGCCACGCAGCAAGCTCTCTTGCTTTGCAGTCAGCAACTTTTTCAACTTACAAGTCGGCAAACACGTTTAAGGGATTGGTGGGCATCTCGCCTGACGGTACTGTCACCTTTGTATCGAACCTATTCCCCGGCTCCATATCCGACAAGGAATGCATGAGACAGAGTGGCTTTCTGACACTCCCGTTTGACGATGGAGATGTTGTCATGGCCGACAAAGGTTTCATTATTCAGGACATGCTGAATGAGATCAACGTGGGACTGAACACACCGCCATGCCTTAGAGGGCACTTTAGTGAAGAAGAAATAAGAGAAACTGAAGAGATTGCGTCGCTACGTATACACGTCGAGCGACAAATACAACGTATCAAGTGCTTCCATATATTTGACCGTCCCATTCCTCTTTCACTGGGGCCTGTCATAAACCAGATGTGGATTGTGTGCGCGATATTAACTAATTTTCAGTCACCACTTATACGTCCGCACGATGCGTAATTATTGCTGTAGAGAGCTTGGAATGTCTTTGTGTCTGCTGTCGCCATGGCTCCATGTACCATGAGATTACTAGAGCATTAAACTCATTGCTGACTGTTCAAGCATGCCAATGAATGAATGTATGAGAGTGTCCTAATAAGCAAATGCTCAAGTAATAAGTACATTATGTCAGATATTGCACAATTTCTTTAATCTAGTGCTGCTGCCGCAGTTACAAAACCAAAAGGGAGCATGCAGTGGTCCTCACGAAGCTGCCGATGCAGACACAGCCTTTCCAGCGACGTAGGGCAGCAAGGTAGAAAAAAAAAGTTGTCAAGCTTTCGCTTTGTGGCAGCCCAGTCACTCACACAGAATTTGATGCGCTCCACAACCATGGACTTCTCTGAAAACACCACAAAATCTGTCCAACGGAGGCCTGAGAGGGCCATCTGTCCAAGAATTTGGTAGTAATAATCATGGCCGCGGTCCAGCCTGAAGACTCCGTGAGCATCTTTCTTGACGCAATGACCGCTCCCAATGTCCTCGGATGACTTGCCCTTTAAACTGTAAGGGCACTTTACTTCTAAAAGGCCATGCACTGGCACCTCTGTTGGGTCGAAGACCAGCCGGGGGACGCACCCAACCAGGGACATGAGAGTAGTAATGTATCAGCTCAAGTATCCGGAAACTCACATCTTCGTCTGGACGCCATTAGTTAGCAATTAGAGCTAATTGGGACCCCCCACATTATTCAGGACCCACCAGGGAGTCATTACACTAATTGGGGATCATCTAAGACACGTCCAGACCACTGTGTGAGTTTCCGGCTACTTGAGCTGATAAAAAATCAAAAAATAGGCAGAAAATAAAATGAAAAGATAGAAATAGAGTGGAGAGAAGGAGTAGAGTTGAAGATCAACGACGTCATCTTGAAGAAAGCGGCCCGGAACGGCCGCTGACCGTCGCTGGGCGACGGAGCACAGAGGCAGGTTGCAAAGCATCGCAGCACCAGTTCCGGACATCCTGTGACGTCAGCTGTGACGTCATCATGGCATGTCTGGGCAGTTTAGGGCAGCTCTGGACATGCAAGGAGAAAAACACTCGTAATACAGAGGCTGGGAAAGCAAGAGTATGCAAACCATCAATAGCTAACAAGAAAAAACAATTAGTTACACAACAAATGATCCCACCAGAACAGGAGCGCAGAACGATGCGACTGCTCCATCCGAGAGGCAGGCAGAGAACTGACGCGTAATGGTTTTTCTGCTGTATAAAGCCCCGCAGCTGCATCCCCTAGTGGTTACTTTCTCAACTAATCTCACAACAAAATTATTAAGAATCACGCTAGCGCTACTCCCGTTCCCAAGGCAGAAGATGATAGAAAATGCCGGGGATGCCCGGACAACAGCAACCAGCACTGG
Source organism: Ornithodoros turicata (assembly GCF_037126465.1). Taxonomy (NCBI): domain Eukaryota; kingdom Metazoa; phylum Arthropoda; class Arachnida; order Ixodida; family Argasidae; genus Ornithodoros; species Ornithodoros turicata. The sequence goes on from NC_088201.1 coordinate 230,454,870, forward strand.
CACGAAAATCGCAAACAAAGCGGGAACAAAGTTGACGAAAGCATTAGTTACACAACAAATCACCTCACCACAGCAGGAGCGCAGACCGATGCGACTGCTCTCCGTGACAACCAGCCAGAAACTGAGTGAGCGCGGGGAGCACACGTCTGCTTTCTTCGACAGCCGGAGAGAAACTGACTGGGGCGCCGCTCCGCGGCCGCTACGCATACGCGCTCCTAGCGCCCTCTGGGGCGACCACCTCCGAGAGGCTAAGAGTGAACAGCATTCCTGCGCCCTCTTCTCTCGTTGCTCATTGGTCGTGAGGCTAAGTGAGAAGAGCATTCCTGCGCCCCCTGCTGGCCGTTCTCATTGGTCGTGAGGCTAAGAAAGAAGAGCATTCCTGCGCCCCCTGCTGGCCGTTCTCATTGGTCGTGACGTCATCCTATTGTCTCAGGGCTACCCTGTTTTTTTTTCCACTAATGCTCCTTTGGTCAATCTACAATGAAGCCACAGTATGACGTTATCATGCACCTGCGTGGCTCAAGGACGCGTACGCTCTAGACAGGGGACCTATTATTTATTGAATCACTATCCCATGATTATTTCCTTTATTCTTCTATAACGATTGCATAGGAAACTATTGCACAAGAGCACCATGCATGAAAGCTGATCGTAGGAATTCCAAAGTCTTACTAAATGAGACCTGCAAAAGAACAAAATATCCTAACACGTAACTCCATCAACGACAAATAAGAGGACTAGGCACTCAACAAATCAGCACAGAGTACGGGTAACCAGAAGCGCAGAACTCAGGGCAGCACTATCGTCAAGACAACAATGCTCCTTGTCAAAAGAGAAAAAAATACTAAGCGTCAACAAAGGAAAGCATGCATATCGGGGCATGTCAGGACACGTCAGGACAAATCGTACGACTGCTGGGCAACAGAGGAAAACAAACACTTGAACAGAGTGAAAAAGGCACTCACCATCATTTTTCCTGTTCACAGCATTCCCTCATTGTAAATCCGCTCGTCACAAAATCCACCTGCATCGTCGAACACCATTCACCAGTGACGAACCACACATCCGCACCCCATCAGAGGCAGACAGAACCCCACCGAAGCTACGCTCTTCTACTGACGGCCAACGCCAGGAGCAGAATTTGCGTGTCGAGACCCGTCAGTGTCCAAGAGAGAAGTGAATCCTTGCGCCCCCTGCTGGCCGTTCTCATTGGTCGTGACGTCATCCCATTGTCACAGGGCTACCCTGTTTTTTTCCACTAATGCTCCTTTGGTCAATCTGCAGTGAAGCCACGGTATGACGTCATCATGCACCTGCGTGGCTCAAGGACGCGTGCGCTCTAGACAGGGGACCTATTATTTATTGAATCACTATCCCAAGATTATTTTCTTTATTCTTCTATAACGATTGCATAGGAAACTATTGCAGAAGAGCACCATAGACAAGAGGAGATTGTAGCATTTCATTCCCAAAGTCTTACTGTACAGGAAAAAAAAAAAAAGGTTCAGCAAGACATAAAGTCACACACCTGTCCCCCTCGCGGTTACTCTCTGAACTAAATGAATCGCAAAATTATTAAGAATAGCTCTACTCCCATTCAAGGCAGCACTATCGTCAAGAATATGCCTTGTACAAAAAGAAAAAAACTACATGTAGAAGGAAAGCATGTCAGAACAAGCCCAGGCATGTCAGCACATGTTTGTCAGACAAGGGGGGAAAAAGCGAAAAGAAACAAAGAAGGAAACCAGCATCAAACTATTTCTAAGCACACGCACTCCTCTTATTCAAAAACAGTGCTCATCATAAATCTGCCCAGGACAATACACACTATTTTTCTATTGCCACACTTTTTTCCAGTAAGGGTCAATGCATTTCTACAGACCACGTGACGTCATCACATCCTGTCTGAAGAAGACACCGACAAAGACTCCTATTATTTATTGAATCGCAAGATTATTTCCTTTGTCCTACTCTTAATGACATTGATTCTCTCATTAAAATTCAACAAAAAAGCACCCCGCATATTAACGATTTTCACCCCAAAGGCTCATCATGGTCATTAGAATTACAGTAAACTGCCACTGCTCTTTTAAAATAATAAGTGAGACCACTCAACATCACCTCCAGGCTTATGTAATACATGACCCTTTCTATGCTCATACATTCGTTGTCTGAGGCTACACCTGCGAGCAAAAAAGGCGCGGAAGCCGGGTGGGCAAAGTTCCATTCGCGCATTGCGAGCATAAAGGCGGGGAAGCCTGGGAGCAAAGTTCTATTTGCGCATTCCAAAGCACAAAACAGAACGCCTTTACGGGAACACGATAGCATTCGTATACTATATTAATGATTATTGCATTGCACTTTAGAAATACTACTACCAAACTATAATTTTAGGAGTCCATTAAAATTCTACTTTCTATGGAAACTATAATTGCCCTATTACTTGGATCGCTAATAATGAAGCGCTCCAATTTTTTTCTCTCTTCCCATTTCAGCCTTGTCATGCAGGGAAGCAGACTCGCATCCAAAATAATTAATTTACACTGAGGATGCCGTGCTTCAGGAATTCCTATCCTGCGCTCAGGTGCAAGCATTTCTTTACGGAAACCTTTAACAGCTGACTTCCTCAACATGTCGAACACCCAACAAAATCAAACAAACAATCAGAGAAACCCTCTTCTCAGCTGTACCATGCGACTGTCTTCTTCGTAAAATCGGTGATCTGAGGAAGAGAGCAGCGAAAAATTGCGCGCACTTGTGGTTGACTTAAAAAACCTGAAGCATATGCCAATAAACCAAGAAAAAGACACTCATGTCTGGTATCTGATAGTGCCACATACACAGACGCATTGTCGCAAAGAAAGCACAGGACAGGGATACACAAATTTCCTTAGGTGAGCAGGGAAAAGGCCTAAGACATCAGGAATAATAGCAGAGTCACTGGACATCGCTACGCGGCTAACACAAGATAACAACAACAAGATAATAGCGGCGGGTAAAATTGCAACACTGCTAAACAAGCCCCAACATGCCATCATGACGTCGCAAACCAGGAAAAAGAAGCACGCGCGCGCACACAGCAGCTCAGGAATGCACAAGGAGAGGTGCTTTATAGGAATTTCTACTCCACACACTCAGATACCAGCATTTCTGCACAAATACCTATAACGGCTGACTTCCTCAACATATCGAGGAAAGCGAATACTGACACTCAACATATAACAAAAAACAAACAAATTCCATTCTCATGAACTCTCCTCTGCCGAGCGGCTTTCTCCTGCTCTACCTGGATGCTGACTGTTTCCCCTCATCTACATTCTGAGTAAAAGCCGTGAAAGGAGAAAAGAACCGCGAAAAATTACACGCATTTGTGCTCCAATAGCTGCAATGCAAGAAACCGTAGCGCACGCCAATACACTGAGAAAAAGACACCCATTTCTGCCACCAGATAATTCTTGCATAATGCCACATACACAGTCGCATTACCCTTGCGTAAAGAAAGCACAGGACAGGGATACACAAATATCCTCAGGTGAGCAGGGAAAAGGCTTAAGACCTCAGGTCACCACACATCGCCACGCGGCTAGCACAACATGACACCAACAACATACTAGCGGCGGGAAGAACTGCAACACTGCTAAACAAGTCCAGACATGCCACGATGACGTCACAAATCAGGGGAAAAAGCACACGCATGCACGCACAGAGGACAACGCATTAAACACACGGAGCGCTCAGGAATAATCGTAGCGTTACCGCACATCGCTACGAAGCTCAACGTCTAACCCAAGACGACAGCAACAAGATATTAGCGAAGAGTAAAAATTGCAACACTAATGAACAAGTCTAGACATGCGACATCGCATACAAAACACTGGTGATCGGGGAAAAGGCCTAAGCCTGCGGCGGATCATCATAGAGCATACACAACTTCATTTTTCTATTTTGCGTAAACTAAACGCGGTCTGCTTGGAAAACGACGTACAAATTTTCTTAGGGAGCAGAGAAATATAGAAATTTGTACTCCGTGCTCAGATACCAGCATTTCTGCTCAAAAACCTGCAAAATTAAGCACTGCTTACTTCGTCAAGATATCGAACACCCAACAAAATCAAACAAACAACCCCACTTCCACTGGTAGAACACTATTCAGCTTTTACGCAGGAGGCTTTCTTCTACATAAAAAGTAGAGAAAATAAGAAGAGAGCAGCGAAATATTACACGCTCTTTTGCTCACATAGCTATAAGAGAAAAAAATAAATAAAATAACGACGCACACGCTAATAAACTGTGACAAAGACACCCGTTTCTGCTATAAGATAATTATTGCATAATGCTAAATACTCATTTCCATTGGCCCTGCGTGAAGAAAGCACAGGACAGGGATACACAATCTATCTTAAGCGAGCACGGAAAGTCACTTCTACTCGAACAGCTTAATACCATAAAGTCTGCATTTTTGCAAAGAAAATAAAGCTTGAACAACGCTACGAAGGTGACAGACACAACAAACAAACACTTCTTCGAGTCTGTATTATGTTTTAAAAAATAACGAAAGCACACACAAAAAATCAAATCGGCTAGATAGCTTACCAGACGTTGTGCCCTAAAGTTGGCTGCACGCAATGCGCGGAAGCATGCTGTGAAGCCAACTTGCGGTTTTGCTGGATGCACATGAAGTCCGATTCCAATTGGAAATCGCGCTAAGGACGTGCCAAACGTGGAATTTTCGCAAAATTAATCCCAATACCTGGAATTATGTTTATTTTAGCGGGAATGCTGGCGCTTGTGCTCCATTATTCGAAATTTTCGAATATTCGAATTTCTCGATTATTAAATTTTCGAATACGAATAGGGTTCGAATGTCAACAATATTCGAACAATATTCGAAATTTCGAATATTCGCACACCTCTAGTGAATACTGACACTCAACGATATATAACAAAAAACAAACAAATTCCATTCTCATGAACTCTCCTCTGCCGAGCGGCTTTCTCCTGCTCTACCAGGATGCTGACTTTTTCCCCCATCACCTACATTCTGAGTAAAAGCAGTGACAGAAGAAAAGAACCGCGAAAAATTACACGCATTTGTGTCACAGGACAGGGATACACAAATTTCCTTAAGTGAGCAGGGAAAATGCTTAAGTCGTACCGCTCAGGAATAATCGGAGAATCACCGCTTATCGCTACGAATCTAGCACTTGAACAGCGCTACGAACGTGACAGATACATACCAACAAACAAACAAACAAACAACAGCAGGACCGGCGTCGGGCACTCATAAAATACCCTGCCAAAAACAAAGACTTCGCCAGGTTCGCGAGGCAATTCCATCAAAAACGCTCGTCCTATCCTACAGATAGCAATGCAAACGCGACTGCCCTTATTTTTTAAACCACTATTTCACGCAATAGTACATAAATGTATCACTCGTATCACACGAAAAGGCAAACACTTACTTGTCAAGTGGGGTCCCAGCGCGTGCGCGCGCGCACACACACACTAACATTTTCACACTCACAAACACAAAGTCTACTTTCACAACCACATAAATCCATATTATTCCTCAGGTCAATAATTATCCTACCATCGCCAAAAGACGGTACAGACATGTATGCTTACGCAAGACAATCGGTCCTCGTTCCGGATGTAATAGGATATCGCCACTCGGCCGGCGCGAACCAATAAAGAAAGAAAGGAATGCATGTTCGCTACGAAGAAAACGGTGCCGTGCTTCTACGCAGCGATCATTATACAGACGCGTAAATGTGAACATCATTCGCTACACACTCTAGCTCTCATCATTTTTAAACCAAACCGTGTTCATAGGTCTTCACTAAATAGGTGAACCGATAATGACTCCAAATAAAATCAAATGAAATAATCATTCCAGCATCGCTGGCTGCAAGCTTGGGTACCCAACAGAGCAGCGCGCTCCTATCAACACGCCTTGGGCTGACCTTACACACCCGAAGCCTTTTCTGAATACATTCTGCAGGCGCTGGAATAAAAGATTTATCGCGAGGGTACTACGATGTCAGCTCTGTTGCTGTTTAAGTGATAAAACAGTGCGCCCGAACCGCGAAGCGCGCGTCCAAACCGCGAGAACGGGTCCGCGTTGCGCTCGCGCCGCTGGGAATCGCGCCCGAACCGCGAAGCGCGCGCGGGCCCGGTCTCGCGGTTTGGACTCGCGATGCGCGCGATTCCCCGCGGCGCGAGCGCAACGCGGACCCGTTCTCGCGGTTTGGACGCGCGCTTCGCGGTTCGGGCGCACTGTTTTATCACTTAAACAGGAACAGAGCTGACATCGTAGTACCCTCGCGATAAATCTTTTATTCCAGCGCCTGCAGAATGTATTCAGAAAAGGCTTCGGGTGTGTAAGGTCAGCCCAAGGCGTGTTGATAGGAGCGCGCTGCTCTGTTGGGTACCCACGCTTGCAGCCAGCGATGCTGAAATGATTATTTTATTTGATTTTATTTGGAGTCATTATCGGCTCACCTATTTAGTGAAGACCTATGAACACGGTTTGGTTTAAAAATGATGAGAGCTACAGTGTGTAGCGAATGATGTTCACATTTACGCGCCTGTATAATGATCGCTGCGTAGAAGCACGGCACCGTTTTCTTCGTAGCGAACATGCATTCCTTTCTTTCTTTATTGGTTCGCGCCGGCCGAGTGGCGATATCCTATTACATCCGGAACGAGGACCGATTGTCTTGCGTAAGCATACATGTCTGTACCGTCTTTTGGCGATGGTAGGATAATTATTGACCTGAGGAATAATATGGATTTATGTGGTTGTGAAAATAGACTTTGTGTTTGTGAGTGTGAAAATGTTAGTGGGACGCGCGGAACGCGCTGGGACCCCACTTGACAAGTAAGTGTTTGCCTTTTCGTGTGATACGAGTGATACATTTATGTACTATTGCGTGAAATAGTGGTTTAAAAAATAAGGGCAGTCGCGTTTGCATTGTTGCATAACTTAGAGGAGGACGATGGGCGACCAGGTGCATGGGATTGCGATGAGCGCGCAGCGTCTGTCTCGAGTTGGGATTCTGGGCACTTGTTGATTAAAGCTTGTTGGGGTTAGTCATCTGGAGCCTCGGTCCGTCTCTCTCATTTACGTAACACATTTTGATGCCGAAACCCGGGATTCGGACCGCGCTCCGGATGTCAAGCGAAGCACTCGACGGCCTACTGCGTACTCGGGCAGGAACCCGCGACGGGGTCACCCATGCCACCGAACATCTCGCCGTACTTCTGTCTCGACCGGTAAAAGTTAAGGCAGCAATTGAAGCAGACCTCCGATGCCTGATTGCCGGGAAGGCAGCCCTAGCGGAGCTGGATGCCCAGGTCATGGGTTTGATAAGTGATGAGAGATTCGATGACGAACTGCAAGATATACTAGAGCAAGAATGGCAAGTGGAACTGGCAATTTCGAAAGCGAGAAGCGCACTCCGTCTGGCTCTCTTGCCTACCTTGCCTACCGGGACATTCACTGTGTGGACCAGCGGAACAGTTCATCTCACTACAGCTGGTCAGCTCGGAAGTCAAGTCTCGGTCAGCCAGTCTCCTGCTTCTTTAGCTGGCGCAATTGAAGGTCAATCAAATTCGACAGACAGTGCCACAATTCAAGAACGCTCGATGTCACGCCATCCGCACCAGTCGGACCTCACAGCAAACATTGAGGCATCTTTCGAGGAATGGCGATGGCAGCGTACGGACAGCACGAACACAGAACACCAGGAAACCGCTGAGGGTCAGTGTGATGCAAAAGTATTGCCAGAGGACTGCAACCTCAGTAAGCGAACAGGGAAAGACTGCACTGACTGTAAGGATTCGCTAGTTCAAACCAGGTTGTCGGAAGGCCTACCTCCCGTCTACACGAGCAACATAGCACAAAAATCGTCGAACTCCGAATGTGATTCGCACGACGTTGTGCAAAGGCACCAACGATCTTCGCAGATCTTCGCTAAAAGAGAAATAATCCCTCCAGTTCATATTGAAGCCAGCTCTAAGATAGGGAGAATGTCGTCGAACGTCGGCAGCAGAATCAACGCTCAACCGCAATCGGCGGAGGACCTTGGCAGTGCTTTAGAAGCCACACCTTTGCCCACAGTCGTGCACACGAGTCAGCAGACACCTGCATCGGTCTCCTTTATGCAACTCGGCGACCCAGCGGCAGCAGCCACAGACCACAGACGCTTCGCCAAGGACGACTGTACAGCACACCACACCCTGTGCCGCGCCGCGACGATGTTTAGGATGTTTTGGGGTCTTCACGTCAGACGACGACGCGGACGATTGAAATATTGCAATTCTTCGTAAACCCAGACCGTGAGGACACCTGCCTTGATCGGCCACGTTCCCACCTGACGTCACTTGGACACTGCACGGATATGATCGCCGCCAACGCGGTCACCCTGTCGGCGCGGGAGTGTGTTGCATAACTTAGAGGAGGACGATGGGCGACCAGGTGCATGGGATTGCGATGAGCGCGCAGCGTCTGTCTCGAGTTGGGATTCTGGGCACTTGTTGATTAAAGCTTCTTGGGGTTAGTCATCTGGAGCCTCGGTCCGTCTGTCTCATTTACGTAACATGCATTGCTATCTGTAGGATAGGACGAGCGTTTTTGATGGAATTGCCTCGCGAACCTGGCGAAGTCTTTGTTTTGGGAGGGTATTTTATGAGTGCCCGACGCCGGTCCTGCTGTTGTTTGTTTGTTTGTTTGTTGGTATGTATCTGTCACGTTCGTAGCGCTGTTCAAGTGCTAGCCGCGTAGCGATAAGCGGTGATTCTCCGATTATTCCTGAGCGGTACGACTTAAGCCTTTTCCCTGCTCACTTAAGGAAATTTGTGAATCCCTGTCCTGTGACACAAATGCGTGTAATTTTTCGCGGTTCTTTTCTTCTGTCACTGCTTTTACTCAGAATGTAGGTGAGGGGGGAAAAAGTCAGCATCCTGGTAGAGCAGGAGAAAGCCGCTCGGCAGAGGAGAGTTCATGAGAATGGAATTTGTTTGTTTTTTGTTATATATCGTTGAGTGTCAGTATTCACTAGAGGTGTGCGAATATTCGAAATTTCGAATATTGTTCGAATATTGTTGATATTCGAACCCTATTCGTATTTGAAAATTTAATAATCGAGAAATTCGAATATTCGAAGATTTCGAATAATGGAGCACAAGCGCCAGCATTCCCGCTAAAATGAACATAATTCCAGGTATTGGGATTAATTTTGCGAAAATTCCACGTTTGGCACGTCCTTAGCGCGATTTCCAATTGGAATCGGACTTCATGTGCATCCAGCAAAACCGCAAGTTGGCTTCACAGCATGCTTCCGCGCATTGCGTGCAGCCAACTTTAGGGCACAACGTCTGGTAAGCTATCTAGCCGATTTGATTTTTTGTGTGTGCTTTCGTTATTTTTTAAAACATAATACAGACTCGAAGAAGTGTTTGTTTGTTGTGTCTGTCACCTTCGTAGCGTTGTTCAAGCTTTATTTTCTTTGCAAAAATGCAGACTTTATGGTATTAAGCTGTTCGAGTAGAAGTGACTTTCCGTGCTCGCTTAAGATAGATTGTGTATCCCTGTCCTGTGCTTTCTTCACGCAGGGCCAATGGAAATGAGTATTTAGCATTATGCAATAATTATCTTATAGCAGAAATGGGTGTCTTTGTCACAGTTTATTAGCGTGTGCGTCGTTATTTTATTTATTTTTTTCTCTTATAGCTATGTGAGCAAAAGAGCGTGTAATATTTCGCTGCTCTCTTCTTATTTTCTCTACTTTTTATGTAGAAGAAAGCCTCCTGCGTAAAAGCTGAATAGTGTTCTACCAGTGGAAGTGGGGTTGTTTGTTTGATTTTGTTGGGTGTTCGATATCTTGACGAAGTAAGCAGTGCTTAATTTTGCAGGTTTTTGAGCAGAAATGCTGGTATCTGAGCACGGAGTACAAATTTCTATATTTCTCTGCTCCCTAAGAAAATTTGTACGTCGTTTTCCAAGCAGACCGCGTTTAGTTTACGCAAAATAGAAAAATGAAGTTGTGTATGCTCTATGATGATCCGCCGCAGGCTTAGGCCTTTTCCCCGATCACCAGTGTTTTGTATGCGATGTCGCATGTCTAGACTTGTTCAGTAGTGTTGCAATTTTTACTCTTCGCTAATATCTTGTTGCTGTCGTCTTGGGTTAGACGTTGAGCTTCGTAGCGATGTGCGGTAACGCTACGATTATTCCTGAGCGCTCCGTGTGTTTAATGCGTTGTCCTCTGTGCGTGCATGCGTGTGCTTTTTCCCCTGATTTGTGACGTCATCGTGGCATGTCTGGACTTGTTTAGCAGTGTTGCAGTTCTTCCCGCCGCTAGTATGTTGTTGGTGTCATGTTGTGCTAGCCGCGTGGCGATGTGTGGTGACCTGAGGTCTTAAGCCTTTTCCCTGCTCACCTAAGGATATTTGTGTATCCCTGTCCTGTGCTTTCTTTACGCAAGGGTAATGCGACTGTGTATGTGGCATTATGCAAGAATTATCTGGTGGCAGAAATGGGTGTCTTTTTCTCAGTGTATTGGCGTGCGCTACGGTTTCTTGCAGTTGCAGCTATTGGAGCACAAATGCGTGTAATTTTTCGCGGTTCTTTTCTCCTTTCACGGCTTTTACTCAGAATGTAGATGAGGGGAAACAGTCAGCATCCAGGTAGAGCAGGAGAAAGCCGATCGGCAGAGGAGAGTTCATGAGAATGGAATTTGTTTGTTTTTTGTTATATGTTGAGTGTCAGTATTCGCTTTCCTCGATATGTTGAGGAAGTCAGCCGTTATAGGTATTTGTGCAGAAATGCTGGTATCTGAGTGTGTGGAGTAGAAATTCCTATAAAGCACCTCTCCTTGTGCATTCCTGAGCTGCTGTGTGCGCGCGCGTGCTTCTTTTTCCTGGTTTGCGACGTCATGATGGCATGTTGGGGCTTGTTTAGCAGTGTTGCAATTTTACCCGCCGCTATTATCTTGTTGTTGTTATCTTGTGTTAGCCGCGTAGCGATGTCCAGTGACTCTGCTATTATTCCTGATGTCTTAGGCCTTTTCCCTGCTCACCTAAGGAAATTTGTGTATCCCTGTCCTGTGCTTTCTTTGCGACAATGCGTCTGTGTATGTGGCACTATCAGATACCAGACATGAGTGTCTTTTTCTTGGTTTATTGGCATATGCTTCAGGTTTTTTAAGTCAACCACAAGTGCGCGCAATTTTTCGCTGCTCTCTTCCTCAGATCACCGATTTTACGAAGAAGACAGTCGCATGGTACAGCTGAGAAGAGGGTTTCTCTGATTGTTTGTTTGATTTTGTTGGGTGTTCGACATGTTGAGGAAGTCAGCTGTTAAAGGTTTCCGTAAAGAAATGCTTGCATCTGAGCGCAGGATAGGAATTCCTGAAGCACGGCATCCTCAGTGTAAATTAATTATTTTGGATGTGAGTCTGCTTCCCTGCATGACAAGGCTGAAATGGGAAGAGAGAAAAAAAATGGAGCGCTTCATTAATAGCGATCCAAGTAATAGGGCAATTATAGTTTCCATAGAAAGTAGAATTTTAATGGACTCCTAAAATTATAGTTTTGTAGTAGTATTTCTAAACTGCAATGCAATAATCATTAATATAGTATACGAATGCTATCGTGTTCCCGTAAAGGCGTTCTGTTTTGTGCTTTGGAATGCGCGAATAGAACTTTGCTCCCAGGCTTCGCCGCCTTTATGCTCGCAATGCGCGAATGGAACTTTGCCCACCGGGCTTCCGCGCCTTTTTTGCTCGCAGGTGTAGCCTCAGACAACGAATGTATGAGCATAGAAAGGGTCATGTATTACATAAGCCTGGAGGTGATGTTGAGTGGTCTCACTTATTATTTTAAAAGAGCAGTGGCAGTTTACTGTAATTCTAATGACCATGATGAGCCTTTGGGGTGAAAATCGTTAATATGCGGGGTGCTTTTTTGTTGAATTTTAATGAGAGAATCAATGTCATTAAGAGTAGGACAAAGGAAATAATCTTGCGATTCAATAAATAATAGGAGTCTTTGTCGGTGTCTTCTTCAGACAGGATGTGATGACGTCACGTGGTCTGTAGAAATGCATTGACCCTTACTGGAAAAAAGGGTGGCAATAGAAAAATAGTGTGTATTGTCCTGGGCAGATTTATGATGAGCACTGTTTTTGAATAAGAGGAGTGCGTGTGCTTAGAAATAGTTTGATGCTGGTTTCCTTCTTTGTTTCTTTTCGCTTTTTCCCCCCTTGTCTGACAAACATGTGCTGACATGCCTGGGCTTGTTCTGACATGCTTTCCTTCTACATGTAGTTTTTTTCTTTTTGTACAAGGCATATTCTTGACGATAGTGCTGCCTTGAATGGGAGTAGAGCTATTCTTAATAATTTTGCGATTCATTTAGTTCAGAGAGTAACCGCGAGGGGGACAGGTGTGTGACTTTATGTCTTGCTGAACCTTTTTTTTTTTCCCCTGTACAGTAAGACTTTGGGAATGAAATGCTACAATCTCCTCTTGTCTATGGTGCTCTTCTGCAATAGTTTCCTATGCAATCGTTATAGAAGAATAAAGGAAATAATCTTGGGATAGTGATTCAATAAATAATAGGTCCCCTGTCTAGAGCGCACGCGTCCTTGAGCCACGCAGGTGCATGATGACGTCATACCGTGGCTTCACTGCAGATTGACCAAAGGAGCATTAGTGGAAAAAAACAGGGTAGCCCTGAGACAATGGGATGACGTCACGACCAATGAGAACGGCCAGCAGGGGGCGCAAGGATTCACTTCTCTCTTGGACACTGACGGGTCTCGACACGCAAATTCTGCTCCTGGCGTTGGCCGTCAGTGGAAGAGCGTAGCTTCGGTGGGGTTCTGTCTGCCTCTGATGGGGTGCGGATGTGTGGTTCGTCACTGGTGAATGGTGTTCGACGATGCAGGTGGAATTTGTGACGAGCGGATTTACAATGAGGGAATGCTGTGAACAGGAAAAATGATGGTGAGTGCCTTTTTCACTCTGTTCAAGTGTTTGTTTTCCTCTGTTGCCCAGCAGTCGTACGATTTGTCCTGACGTGTCCTGACATGCCTCGATATGCATGCTTTCCTTTGTTGACGCTTAGTATTTTTTTCTCTTTTGACAAGGAGCATTGTTGTCTTGACGATAGTGCTGCCCTGAGTTCTGCGCTTCTGGTTACCCGTACTCTGTGCTGATTTGTTGAGTGCCTAGTCCTCTTATTTGTCGTTGATGGAGTTACGTGTTAGGATATTTTGTTCTTTTGCAGGTCTCATTTAGTAGGACTTTGGAATTCCTACGATCAGCTTTCATGCATGGTGCTCTTGTGCAATAGTTTCCTATGCAATCGTTATAAAAGAATAAAGGAAATAATCATGGGATAGTGATTCAATAAATAATAGGTCCCCTGTCTAGAGCGTACGCGTCCTTGAGCCACGCAGGTGCATGATGACGTCATACTGTGGCTTCATTGTAGATTGACCAAAGGAGCATTAGTGGAAAAAAAAAACAGGGTAGCCCTGAGACAATAGGATGACGTCACGACCAATGAGAACGGCCAGCAGGGGGCGCAGGAATGCTCTTCTCTCTTAGCCTCACGACCAATGAGAACGGCCAGCAGGGGGCGCAGGAATGCTCTTCTCACTTAGCCTCACGACCAATGAGCAACGAGAGAAGAGGGCGCAGGAATGCTGTTCACTCTTAGCCTCTCGGAGGTGGTCGCCCCAGAGGGCGCTAGGAGCGCGTATGCGTAGCGGCCGCGGAGCGGCGCCCCAGTCAGTTTCTCTCCGGCTGTCGAAGAAAGCAGACGTGTGCTCCCCGCGCTCACTCAGTTTCTGGCTGGTTGTCACGGAGAGCAGTCGCATCGGTCTGCGCTCCTGCTGTGGTGAGGTGATTTGTTGTGTAACTAATGCTTTCGTCAACTTTGTTCCCGCTTTGTTTGCGATTTTCGTGCCAGTGCTGGTTGCTGTTGTCCGGGCATCCCCGGCATTTTCTATCATCTTCTGCCTTGGAACGGGAGTAGCGCTGGCGTGATTCTTAATAATTTTGTTGTGAGATTAGTTGAGAAAGTAACCGCTAGGCGATGCAGCTGCGGGGCTTTATACAGCAGAAAAACCATTACGCGTCAGTTCTCTGCCTGCCTCTCGGATGGAGCAGTCGCATCGTTCTGCGCTCCTGTTCTGGTGGGATCATTTGTTGTGTAACTAATTGTTTTTTCTTGTTAGCTATTGATGGTTTGCATACTCTTGCTTTCCCAGCCTCTGTATTACGAGTGTTTTTCTCCTTGCATGTCCAGAGCTGCCCTAACCTGCCCAGACATGCCATGATGACGTCACAGCTGACGTCACAGGGTGTCCGGAACTGGTGCTGCGATGCTTTGCAACCTGCCTCTGTGCTCCGTCGCCCAGCGACGGTCAGCGGCCGTTCCGGGCCGCTTTCTTCAAGATGACGTCGTTGATCTTCAACTAAACTCCTTCTCTCCACTCTATTTCTATCTTTTCATTTTATTTTCTACCTATTTTTTGATTTTTTATCAGCTCAAGTAGCCGGAAACTCACACAGTGGTCTGGACGTGTCTTAGATGATCCCCAATTAGTGTAATGACTCCCTGGTGGGTTCTGAATAATGTGGGGGGTCCCAATTAGCTCTAATTGCTAATCAATGGCGTCCAGACGAAGATGTGAGTTTCCGGATACTTGAGCTGATACATTACTACTCATGAGGGGTCAACAAAGAGCCCGCACCGAAATGCTTCCACGTCATGGCCCCTTGTCTTCATTAAGGCAATGTACCTCTCAACGGCAGCATGTTCATTGGAGATTCCATACCTGCACAAGCAATGAGAGGCTATCGCTCGAACATATGTTTATATGTTAATGTGCATTATATTTTGTAACATGCAAAGATACAGGCAATGTACAGATGACCTATGTACTTACTGGATCGCTCGTACACGGGACAAGTCCTTGTGCGTCGTCAGTGTCTTCAGACCTTTTTCTGTCCATGTGGACCGCTTGACAACAACCGAAGTCCGAATGACACGTTTTTTGAAACACCCTGTATACATGGTGTTTCAAAGAACGTGTCATTCGGACTTGATAAAAAAACGGGGCGACGGAAAAATACGGGGTAAACGGCACTTGTGTGGCAACTGAATTTGCCACCTTGAAAAAATATTTTCATCTGATTTTAATTAAAATAAATTGAATTTCTTTAATTGAACTCCAAAATTTCCCAAGTCAACCTCACGTTTTTTTTAGAGAATTAGAGAGCCCGTAGCGAACTTAGTCAGATCCACCAAGAAATCCGTTCGATATTGGAAAGGGAACTGCCCAAAAAAAGTCCCGAAATTGAGGCTTCAAAGTTTCGGGTATTCAACGGCGCACGAAATCAGACGCAAAGATTCGTGGAGAGGAGGACTTGCTCCTGCCCACATGAAAGATAGAAGGTCGAAAAAAAAAGCAGGGCGGGAAAAAAAGAGGCGGAATCATTTTTGTTTGCCGCTTATCAACGTATGGTGGAATGTCACCCGCCTTGTTATCGGCGCGTCTTGTGCTGCACGCCGGTCCGGCGACAAACTGCTCTAGCTCCATAGGGGCAGGAACATGTCCTGCCCTTCGCGCATCTTTGCGACTGATTTGGTGCGCTGTTGAATACCCGAAACTCTGAAGCCTCAACTTCTGTACTTTTTTTGGGCAGTTCCATTTGCAATATCGAGCGGACATCTTCGTGAATCTGAATAAGTTCGCTACGGGCTCTCAAATTCTGTAAAAAAAAACGTTAGATTGACTTGGGAAATTTTGGAGTTCAATTAAAGGAATTCAATTTATTTCAATTAAAACCAAATGAAAATATTTTTGCAAGATGGCAAATTCAGGTGCCACACAAGTGCCGTTTACCACGTATTTTTCCGTCGCCCCGTTTTTTTATAAAGTGCGAATGACACGTTTTTTGAAGCACCCTGTATAATCCGAATGAATCAGCTGGACTAGAAAGCATGGTAGGTTTTCTAGTCCAGCTAACTCATTCTGATTGTATATCAACTGTGAAACAGAATTTCAGGATCATTTTTGTGTATTGGTCTTCATATTCTTTAAGCTTATTGCATCGCGAAAACGCCGGGAAAGGGGGAGAGCAGTGACACAGTGTATATACCCTGTTTTGTTTTCCCCTTCGGTACCCGTAAGTCTTGGGTAAGAGTCTATTCCGCTGGAACCCGTACCAAAAGGGAAAACAAAAACAGTTCCAATAGAATAGACTCTTCCTACTGGTTGAAGTGAGTGTCTCTCACAACGAGAGCGCATTCTCAGCGCAACAGCCCTTAGTGTTCGCTCCATGCTGAGCAGTGACCTGTACCTTGTTTTCATGGACGCCACCACAGAGCAGCCATGTTCGCAAAGTACATCATGACTGATAAAAAAAAGAGAGAGAGAAAGAACTTTCATAACTTTAGTGCTCAGGAGTAGACGTCTAGTTGTGAGGAAGCTTCCTAATAAAGCCGCCCAAATTTTGGAGATAGCTTCAGCAGAACCAGCAAATCCAAAACGGGGTTAAGTCCGGGCCACTCTGCAAACGCTGCTACATCTGCGGCGGCCATCCTGGTGCTGGGGGTCACCATGCGTTTGAATATGAGGCGCCCTTTTATGCTGACGTGGCATGCCGGACTGGGAGGTGTCACGGGTTCGAATCTCGGAGGAAGCTGTGCTGTCTGAGGCTGGGCTTTCCTCGTACACTTGACAAATGTCAGCACAGTTGCCTATGAAGTCAGTCCAGAACATTTCTTGAAAATAGCGAGCAACAAGCAGTAGTTATGATGTGACTGTGAACAGCAGGCACATTATCGCCGATGTTCTTTCCACTTGTACGTACATCAGCTAAGGAGTTCAGAACAGGACGAATAGAAAAGCAACGAAACGTCGGGTTGCTTATCGTTAAGGAATAACAAGTGAAGATAATGTCCCATGCTTAGATGTAATTTATATCGCATCAAATACATTGCGGTGTAGTACATATGATCGCGGTATTTGATGAGGCAATCGTCTGTAAAGCACTGCGCGGTTCTACGTTTTTCACCCGGTCAGTGTCCGAAGCGACGGGGGTTGTATCTGACCCGTGTTTACACCGTGGAAAACTGTTTATCCGCGCACTTGGTGCGCTTCCCTACTTATCCCGACCACTTACCGGCCTAATAAAACGCGAAAGAATACGCATCACGATATCGATAATATCGATAATTCTTGCATTGTGCACGAGTCTGACTCCTGTGCTCTAACCTGTGAATCACGGTGAGAAACGGTTTCTGAAAACTGTGTGAAATGAGAAAATATAATATCCAATGATTTGTTGCTGCTGATTTCTCTATTGAAACCGTGCTGTCTCGGGTTATACTGTGAGGTCCTGTAGTGGCCCTCATACAGCATACTTGCGCCTGGACGCGGTCCTTATGCGATAGCCGATTTCGAATGCGAGAAAACAAGCACAGTTAGATTGCAAGGAATAGCCATTGCACTTCGTGTAATCAAATGTAGGCGTATTTTACAACCACTGATTTATGGAAGCCCCCTTACTAATACCCTCAGTTGTTTGGGGTCAGGTTTTGGGTCCAATTGCGGCTGAGGAGGCTATCAGCTTTTCGGCGGGGTACAAGTTGTACAAGTTGCTTATAGATTGTGCACGCGCAGCGAGCGAACGCCCAACACATTGCCAATGCTACTGGAAGGCTTCCCCGAAACGCAAATATCCCTCAAGTCTGAGCGAGAATACGGCAATATGCACAGACCGACCACTGTTGCATCGGTTATGATCATTGTTGTAAGCAACAAATTATCAATTGCAAGAGAGTGAGAGAGAACCTCAGCAAGCAACGACCTTGCACTGAGATCGTGATGTCTTTGATAAACCACCCATCGACAGTGTTCCGATTCTCGGCCGGCGCGGTGCGATCCTCTGCATTTCACGGAAAGGGCATATGATACGTAATACGGGAGTTCCTCGGATCCGCACAAAAATCCTTCCGCAAGGCGCGCAGCGAGCTTCAGCGCATCCATTTAAACAATCGCACGTGGTCGAGTGCCAAGGCCGCGACCAAGCGCTCCCATGCATTTGATAGTCCGGTAAGCACACCAGTCATTCTAGCTCACCATACCTCCAGTTTTGTTTTCCCATAACATTTGTGCAAATACTGGCTGCCAAACTGAAGATCCGTTCAGCTTCGGCGCTGGAAGAAACGACAGTCCGCAATTATCTGTATGCACGTGTAGGCAGCGGTCCCGTGCAACTGCCAGTCATAAAAACTGCCAAAAAATTTTGCCACACACAAACTGAACTTCGTAGGCCCAGGCATCTCGAACACACTTCCCGTAGGACTCAGACATACAACCAGTTTCTTTACATTCAAACGGCGACTACGAGCTTTTCTCTGCTTAGATTTATGAACAAGTGTATTTATTCCCGTGATCTGTTGTTGAAAAAGGAAAAAAAAAGCGCATTTTTCCAACTTATTTTATGTGTACAATCTTTCACTGTGTGTTTCTCTTTTCATTTATTTTGTTCTCGTGGCTAACCCCAAGATGCATTGTACGTCTTGTTTCGTACTAATAATGTGTAAATCTGAGACTGCATGACAGGCTTGACCTCGCAGTCCCACATCTAATTTGTGTACATGATGCTAAATAAGAAATTCTTGAATCTGAATGTGAAGGAGTGAGTCTCTGCCTGATGGCCTACGGGTGTTCGATTGTCCCGTCATATTTGTTGTCACGAAATCCCGGGACTTCGGGACGTCAAAAATTAGCCGGGATCCCGGGATAGCCCGATCGACAACCCCAATGAGAACGGTAAAGGAATCTCTGAATTTGCAAGTGTGCCCTCCACGTCGCCCTCTGTGTTTGGATCCTTGATAGAGGGATTCTAAAGTGAATGGCCAACGGCTCAGAGACCGTGTACTTTGCTCAAAGCATGTAACTTGAATACTTCAGCTGCGTAATAGCTCTTAAGTACATTGAACATTTTTTTCAGCAATCGGATTTTAAACATTGCTGTTGTGGGGAAAACTTCCGAGAAGATTGTCGGCTGATACCGAGTATAGTAAAGCTTTCCGGGTTTGTGTTTCCGGACGCGACCGCCCTTTTAAGATCTCTTGTCCAGGGCATATTCCTTATCCTTGCAAGCGATGACAACCACCGGACGGAAACTGCTAGTGCGACGACGGCAAGAACAATAAAAGAACAACGTTTTTAAAGATGATCGATGGGGCGATACTCTACCCAAAGGAGAACAACAATGGCACTACAGGTGACAATAAGATGATATTAGGTATCAAATGTCATCGTAGCCAATGGCACAGCTATTTTAAGCGCACGTCGTGGAGCATGACATAGTTTCCCCTGAAGTCGGCCCTGGACGCATACTAACCCCCACTCCTTCCTGCTGTCCTCTCTCATCTGCCCACGTCTGTACGCTAATCATAGCGACTGTTGCTTCGCGGTGCTAACACAGAATTTTAAAAAAAAACGTTTCTGTTAAAGCTGTGGCCGATAGTGGTTTCCCTCTGTGACTTCCCTGTGACTTCCGTCACCTGGCGGGTTCTTTGGCTCCAAGCATTTCGTGATGAGCTGATTCGCTCGGCAAGAATGGATTGTTTTCGATTGAGTCGCTGTTATGTCCTGCATTGTGAAGTGAATGAATGATGAGTTTGATGACGAGGAATGAAGGGGCCAACTGACAACGAAGCCAAATTTATTGGCTGTCAAGGCGACGCGCCCGCATGCTAGAGGGCCAGTTCTTCGTCTGAGGCTACTCGCTGGCAGGGACCGTAGGTTACAACTTCTGTTCATCCTTCCAGGAGATCGACGCCATCTTTGGAAGATTTGCACGCCCTATGTTGAAGAGACAGGTATGCGAAATGGCAACATTTTATCATTGGATTTGTTTTCTGAATGCCTTTTGAAATATTTTATTCTGCAGATAAGCAAGAGTGACGACCAGGCTGGTCTGAGTGCCCGAAAGAGGCAGTGTGGGGAGGAGCAGGACAAGGCAAGTTCTCAGATCTCGGCAGATAATCATGTAGAACGTAATACCTCCCCACAGAACGTAACATAAGAGAGTAGCATACTACATACGGACGGATCATGGCAGCTGAAGGAAAGGTATCAGCAGCGGGATTAGATCCCACGCCCTCTGACTGCTGGTCAGAGATGCTATCAATTAGACCGCTCTAGGAAGCACGTGGACACGCATTCTTTCTCCGGACATTTTCTCTTAAGGCTCATTCACACATGCGTTTCAAAAAGCGGCGCCGCCCCAGCGTTCGCGGCGCCGCCGAGAGGGGCCTGTCACACATAGTAGCCGAACGGCCATCCTGAAAACGCGCTTCGTTGTTGTTGCTAGGTCAGGATCGTACCGACACTTCCAGCTTTCTTCTTCAAAATTTACATTGTGAAGCATGTTCTTCGTTTTATAATGATCGTGAAGCATTTCTGCTGGAACCATCAATGGTAGGAACGACAGACGCGACAGAATAGCAGAGAAAGAACGACAGAAGAAGCGAGACACATGTGACCAACACACGGTCACACACAAGTAGTACTTATTTTCGTCCATTCCGTGGTTTGCGCAAATTCCCAGCTCATCGTTGACAGCTCAGATACCAAACAACTATTGGTGACAAGGTATTTACTCATGCGGTAACACACAAAAACGCACAAATTACAAACGATCCCGGCGTGGTATCAGGAGGCCCGCCGTTGCCGCCGGCGCCAAAAGGAAGTCATCCCTACCCCTCCGAGCGCTCCGATTGGTTATATGAAAAGCGTTCACGTTTCTAACCCTCAGAAGCTGCAGCGCGGAACGGTTCGCGAAAAGCGGCTGGAAACGCTCCGCGGGTAGCGTTTCGCGGCGCCGCAAACGCGAAACGCGTTCCAAAAACGCATCTGTGAACCCAGCTTTAGGCTGTGTTTCAATACTCGGCGCAGGAGAAGCTGTCTGAGTGGACAGCTAGATAGACGAATATCGGCGGAGATTTGGAACAGACTTGCGGACTTGGCGACGCTGTCGCCATGTGTCATGGCCCGTAGGAACATCAATTCCGCACTTTGTTTAAACGCCGCGTAATTCGTTAATAAACGCTGAAATAATTCAGCTCGCATGTCGATGGATTCTCCCTGCGTATCGTTATATTGCAGAACACATAGTGACCTCAGTATCATTAGTTAACAATGATCGGCAAAAATGCCGGCACGGCTCATTCATATTACGGCGTAGCCATTTAAGAAATACCGTTTCTTATATTTTCTTGATGTGTTCATATCACTCGTATATGTCTCCATTTCCTCATTCCTTTCCTGTTCCTTGCATTTCGTTGTTCTTCACGTTTTGCAAAACTTCACTCCGCCATGTATTAACCCTGGGTCCTTATGGCACTACAATAAATAAATTCAATAAAATATCACTTTTTGGACTTATTGTTGAACGCCGTAAACACGTCAGACCTAATCGCATCTATGTCGCAGACAAGTGTATTAATTTCAAGGCTGCTGTCAATGACGACGACTCAGACGCATAGCTAGTCTGCATCGATGCAGACTAGGCAAAAGACGCCTGAATAGCAGTCTAGGCGGGAATTGGAACGAAACTTAACATGGCGGCACTTCCGGTTAGACCGCCAAGTAGTCGACTTACCGGAGTATTGAAACACAGCCTTAGACTGATGCCACACTCTCACAAGAGCACAATCGTGGCGGACGATATCTGTCTCACTAGCAACAGTGTAAGAGTGAATGTGATGAGGGCAAATGCGTGTCCTCAATGGCTTCTCGTGTCCCTTCCTTTAATGGTGGTGGGTCAGCTGAAAAAGTTAATCGGAACCTGAGATATGACATGCATCATGCGTTGATTGGTTGAGGAATCTCAGTCTGCTGATTCGTTGCCGGTTTTAGCTCTCATGGAGTTCAACTGGACATGCGTACATTCAAATGCAAACCTCTCAGACAATCCACGCACAGCCGTTACATGCATGGACAAAGAAATCGGGGGAACGTGTTGAAGCGCGCCAGTTTATCAGTTCCGATCGGATTGGGAAATGGCTAAATAGGCCAAGGCGCAATGTTGTGTGAACACCGCGATGTACACCGGGGTGGTGGGCCAGATACACTGCAGATGTCGTGCAGTGAGCTAGCAACCTTGCAGCAACATTCTACAAGCACTTCAACAGGAAGCACAGCAAGATGTGCTTCACGTAAGGTAAAAAAAAGTATTACGGAGAAAACCTACTCTCCAAGTCAAGTAAGAGTGTCCCAGGAAGTAATATAGTTACTGTTGAATTACTGAGTATTTCGAGTCCTGCCCACCCAGGGCTTGCCACGGGCTTACCACGGCGCCTCAAGGTCCTACGCGTGTCAAGACTGACTAGTTGGTACGAGTTGAAAATGGCTGGAACGAGCGAAAGAGGGACAACTACAACTTTGAATCTTTTTGTCGGGTTGTCTCTGTTTAGCTTTCTCCTTCTGTCGTGAACCTCAAATTCCCAGGACTCCAGGGAGACGCCGAGTTGTTCAGGAATGCCAAACGTGTTCGTGGTGAAAAATCGGGTCCAACCTGACAGAGAAGAATCCCGCACATATTGTACCGAAGATCGTACCTTGAATGTGCAGCGCACAGTCAGATTAGTTATGCACACTCGTGCCAACAGGGTTTTGATAAAAGATGAAAGTCACTGAAAAGGTTAGCCAGCTGTAGGAGTCGAACCCACATCTTCTGGATTACCGGTCCAGGGCTCTACCAATTGAGCTAAGCTAACACGCCTTCCCAGCGACTTCCAGGGTTCGTCATCTGAAGGGACAAACGAGCCACACTCTCTCACTCATCCTCCTTTCACTCTTACATTTTCCTCACTCATACACACATTCGTACGACGGGAACGACGTAAGCGGCAACTGTTGAACATGAGACAACTAACGTTCTGAGGCTGGAACAACATACAAGGGACAAATACGTGGCCAAATTAGGGGCCTTATATGTATTTGTCCCTTGTATGTTGTTCCAGCCTCAGAATTTCAGTTGTCTCGTGTTCAAGGGTTTGCTAACCTGATGCAAACCCGTCCACTTAATCCCACTATTAAAATGTTTCTGTCAGGCACTTCGTAATGCATTGTTTATTTGCGCTTTCAGATAACTAAAGATAAGGAGAGACACGAGGAGCAACTTGCAGTTCTAGAGCGTCACGCGCGCGCTGAGAAACTCGAGAAGGTATAGAGTTCCGATATTAATGTCATAGATAAGATACCTGTTATTCTACCGATCTGTTTTTGTTGACGTGTGCAGGAGAAGCTGGAAGAGAAGATGGGGCAGACACCAGATAATAATAGGATCACCTGTCCAGGCAATCTTGGAACAGGTTCACAGCATGTTAATGAAGGTAGCAGTCTAAGCGCCCCATTCCCTCAGCGTACCTAAAAATGCAATACTTTATAGACTTGGCGGACCTCTTCCCAGGGCCTCAGCCGTAGCTGCAAACGGAAAACAAAATATACGCAAGAACAAGTGTAATACGTCAAACAGTGTCGTCGTCGTCGAACCTGGTCGAACGAGTTAAAGACCGGGTGATTCGAAACATTTGACATTTCGTTAGGAAACAAATGACTGCACCGCGTTTGCCCTAAATATTTGCATGAGCCCCATACGGCACTTCCCCTAGACCTTGTAATTACTGACTTTTCCATCGAATATTTGCAACAGCAAGGTTAGGGGCCCTGTATCTTCCGGTGGATTTTCGCAACAACAGGTTATACTGAAAAAATAGCTATGAAGCAAGCGATCTGGTGAAGATGATGCATAATGTAAGCCCCCGGGACTTCCCTTATAGTCTCGGGGTTTTACATTATACTGCTTAACCAGGGTGAGGCAACTCCTGAATTTTCCGTTTGATATTCGTGGCAGCGGCGTATGCTGTCCGGTTACCTTTCGAAAGTTCCTCAATATTGGCAGGTGCGTAGTCAAATGGTGAGGACAATAGTTTCCCGAGTTGTGCAAATTCGTCAATGTTCGCCTTGGAGCGAACGAAAAATTGAAGTGGTTCCATGCCAAGGCGTGTTATAGGCCAGAGTCAATGGACGGAAAATATATCCTCTAGATTTCCAAGCATTTCTGAAAAAGTATGCCAGTCTTGGTGAATTATTTGTTACCCGTGTCCATATCCTTAGCGAAAATAAATATTTTTGTGTTTTCGAAGTTCGGTTCGCTGTGAGTTCCTCTCAATCAGGATTTACTGTGCTGCGCTTGCCCTCTCACTGTACCAGAGACTCATAGGTAAGGAGCGACTTCAGTGAATCATTTCATTGATCGCCTGCGGTCTTAGGCACACAACACATCGATGTCCCTACACAACCACCAGAAACGTCCCTACTTTGACACAGAGGTAAGATACCAGTTGCAAAATCGTGCTGTACTTTGGCCGTGCCAGAGTAGGTCGCTACACGTAGCATTGGTTCTTCGGTCTGTCAATAACAGCGCGACAGTATGAGGTTAAGTGTTTTATAGGAAAGTGACGTCAGATAGCTTCTCATTGTTGCCATCAGGACCGTCATCACCACAAACTCCACTTTCAAAATACGACGCAGCATCTCCATGATGTTGAGGAGCACGTATATCGTACACACCAGTTTGCTTGCCTCCTGCTTCTATGTAGTACCATAACGGTTATCACGATCGAGGCACACCAAGGCGCTTTGATCGCCCAGCGGTACCCCTGAGGAACGACGCACTTTTGATGTTTAATATATTTCTGTTTATATTTCTGTATTTATTTATTCATTTTGCCGAAGAACACTTTACTGCTGGAACGTGTTTCAAAGTTTTTCGACTGCCAACTTGGTGTACACTTTCAGTTTCATGATGGTATTCCCATTTGTGTCATTTCGCATGAAGTTGTCTTGTACGGCACTTGTTCAGCCTGGACCTACAAGAGCGAGCATCTCAAGAAGCAAGTCCTGGCACCTTTTATTGACATATACGTCAAGAAATACGAAAAATTACATACCCTGAAACGGAAACAAAACCGTTGCACAACAGGTTGAGAACCTGTTGTCCAACGCACAGACACATTCACGTTGATCAGCCTACAGTGCCTATCTGGTTTCAGCTCTCATGGAGTTCAACTGGACACGCATACATTCAA
Source organism: Ornithodoros turicata (assembly GCF_037126465.1). Classification (NCBI taxonomy): domain Eukaryota; kingdom Metazoa; phylum Arthropoda; class Arachnida; order Ixodida; family Argasidae; genus Ornithodoros; species Ornithodoros turicata. Next base: position 230,480,064 of record NC_088201.1, read on the forward strand.
ATGCAAAGCTCTCAGAATCCACGCACAGGCGTTACGTGTATAGACAAACAAATCGGGGGAACGTGTTGAAGCGCGCCAATTTATCAGTTCCGATGGGATTGGGAAAGGGCTAAATAGGCCAAGATGCAATGTTGTGTATGTTCGTGAACACCGCGATGTACACCGCGGTGGCGGGCCAGATGCACTGCCGCTGTCGTGCAGTGAGCTAGCTAGCTCACAGAAAGGTTCTACAAGCACTTCAACAGGAAGTACAGCAAAATATACTTCAGGTAAAGTAAAAAGTATTACTCCGAAGAGCTACTCGAAGTAAAGTAAGAGTGCTCCAAGAAGTAATTTAAGTGCTGTTGAATTACCGAGTACGCCTCAAGGTACGCCTGAAATAAAGTTGTTGTTGTTGTGTAGTTGAGTTCGTATTATGTGATCATGTCCGCAGTTGGCAAGTAGGGGATGTCCTGAGAGCGGATTTTAAGGCACCAAGACACGCGTTTTCGGCGGCTAAGAACGCACCAAAAAAGCCCCAAAAAGGCACGAATTTTCACAGGCAAGGCTCGATCAATACTGCCGTACTGACACTACGAGCGATGCCCGCGCCATTGGTCGCTTTACGGTAACACGTCACTCTATCTCGTGTGCTTTAATGGCAACCGCAGGTTAATACAAAGGTTCCATAGATCCAGCGCGAGAAATAAGAAGAAAAAAACATCTTGAAGATTTTGGGGTAAAAAAACCGCTCGGATCGCATGGTGGTCTTCATTTTTGGAATTGAATTCTAAGCACCGTGCAGGCATGTTCTTATGGAAACCTTGAGGACAGCAGAAGACAGGCACAATTTCAACTTGTTCCGGAGTGAAATTCTGTCGTCTGTCACTACAAATTGTCCTACATACCTAAAACGACCCCAGGACGTCGACCAATTCGAGAACGCGGGTACTCGTACGAAATATCGTCGGGAACAGAAGAAGTGTTGTCACCAAAGCTGTAAAGTAGCTCATTAAAGGTAAATGACTTACTTTAAGTAATTACTGTTTGTGTAACTGATTACTGTAACCAATGACTAACTGTAACATGTATCCGTGACTTGTACTCTGACGAAGGTTACTTCTTCAGTCGAATTACCAAGCGTTAGGTGCAGGGGTGGAACGTTACAGAGTGATTCCAACGATAACTTTACAAAATAAGCTTCTCTTTCGTCTATGGCCTATTCTGTCTATGGTTCCGTGGTCTATTCTGTTCAAACTAAGCTTAGCAGCTTCGCTACATTTCTGCGTCCCGATGAAGCTGGCAGTTTAAAAAAAGCACAAAAATCAACACGTAGCGTGCAAGTCTCGTGTCGCTTATCAGATCCCTCTGTGCTGTGGTGTGAACTATATTGAGCAAACCAGTCGATGAATTAACGAACGTGTCCAAGGACACGTGAGCATGGTTCGAAACAAAAACATTTCTTCAGAACTGGCTAAGCATGTTGTTTCATGCATTGATTGTCTTCCCATCATAGATTGAGAAGTTACCCGTCAAAAAGAACTCGTTACAAGTTAAGTTATCGTGTGCAAAATGTAACTAAGTTAATAACGAAGTTCTTCAGCGTGAAATGTAACTCGCAGTTACTGAGTTACTTAATAAAAGGAACGAGTTACTTCCAAGATACTCCGGACACAAAATAGCATTACGCAGGTGCCGCGCGCGTGAGCAGTTGAGTTAGACTGAGTTGCCTGCGGAGGAGTGCAACACGCTTAGACCGTTTTCGTTTATGTCCAACAATACACCTCTCCCTGTTTGTAAACAAATGACGTCATAGTGTTCGACAGCGCCACAAATTTAGTAGAACTGAACTACGCTTGAAGCTAGAGGTGAACAAGGTCACGCCCGCTTGAGGGGATTACGATATGGTCCCTTAAAGGGACGCGACCCTCGGTCCTGCTTTTCTTTCAATGGGAGGCAGCGAACAAGTGCCCGTTCGTGGAACCCAGCCCTCTCCCTTCCGATTTGTTTCGGTTTCAGTCTGTCTACCAATGTCATGATGACGTTTCTCTGGTAGAGGTCTATTCGAACGCTTTGCATCTTACCCCCTGTGGGCGCACAATGGTTCAGCTTCATTTCAACGGAAGCGGTGCTTACTTCCTGAATTACTGTCATTGATTGAATATCACGTTTTATGGCAAAAAATGCCATGAAGGAACCGGAGAGAAAGCAAGAAAATATGTGGACGTGAGTGAAAAGCGAGCTAAAAGTAACTTGGAACTTAACTTAACTTACTTCGGAAGAAAAAGGAACGAGTTCCTCTGAAAGTTACCACGACGCAAAAGTACCAAGTTACAAGTTACAAAAAAAAAGAAGTTAGTTACAGTAACGAGTTACTTGTAACGAGTTACCTCGAACTCTGCACATTTCTGCGTCCCAATGAAGCTGGCAGTCTAAAAAAAGCACAAAAATCAACACCTAGCGTGCAAGTCTCGTGTCGCTTATCAGATCCCCCTGTGCTGTGGTGTGAACTATATTGGGCAAACCAGTCGATGAATTGACGGACGTGTCCAAGGGCACGTGAGCATGGTTCGAAACAAAAACATTTCTTCAGAACTGGCTAAGCATGTTTTTGCATGCATTGATTGTGCTCCCATAATAATAACACTTATTTCCACGATATTGTGGGGGAGAGATGGACAAAAAGGTCCAATGCAGCTTGACGAAAGGTCCCCTGCGCACCTACAGTATGACAGCAATCACTTTATCAGAAACACTAATTGACATGAGAAAAAACAAGCACAACTGAAAATCACATAATCGCATGGGCAAAACTGAAAAACAAAAATCATATCGACACGTAGGCAAAAGCACATGCAAAAACACAGCCAAGAATCGCATAACTACTTCATTAGAATCGATTCATGGACGCCTAAAAAAACGCTTTTAGATACCGGTTTGACGGAACAACCGTGTCGCCGAGAATGCCATACTCATTTGGCAAACAGGGCAAAATGTGTGGTATGCCATGATCCCGAAACCGAATACCTGTATGTAGTAAACGACAACCCGTCCCGGGTCATTCTCGAAGCTTCTGGAATTGCCTCAAAAAGCCTTTTTTGTAAGCCAATCATCCGTCTCCCCTCTGTGTCCTCCTCGCCCCAACCTGATCTTGGCTTGCAAATAAAATACGTTAGCTGGTTGGTGAGCACCCTGCCTGCTTCGTTCCATCAAGCTCAGCGTCATGCTTGCCACTCCAACTTTACACCAAGCTCGCTTGCATTCCTTTCCTTTCGATTTATTTCCCTTTTTTGTCTTATACCCGAAACGCAATGTCGGACACAGTCGGGATCGACCCTGCAATGGGTTGTGGGCGCCGTCGCACTAGACACGACGCACTGTCCTCGCTTCATCTTTTTAAGTCATGCCATTCTATCTATCTGATTATCTGATCTGATATTTGATAGATTTTTCAACAGAAGGCATTTTTCTGATTATTACTGGATTCTGAAGAAGCTGGCTTGTGTTCTTTCAGTGGTCGCAGAGATATTCGTGATGTGTTGATTTTACACAAAATTTTAAACAGTTCTATTGATTGTCCAGACTTACTTTCATCTGTATCTTTTTGCGTACCCTCTCGCCACCGGAGAAATGCTAATTTGTTTTACGTTGCTCGTGTGTTATTGTCTTCACCCGTGATCAGGAGTGAATTAATGTTTAATGCTGTAGTTTTGCTAATTTTGCTAATTAGCTATTATGATAATTTTTATCATATTGTTCGAAGTGATTTTCTTAAAACAGTGTTCTGCTTTTTTCCCTGTATGTGTCCCTTTTTTTCCCTGTATGTGTACCATCACAAGGCGCTTTAATGGGCTGTTAATTGGCACAATAAAACCAAATCAAATCAAATCAAATCACATCCTTCCTTCACCGTTTGTTAGTTGGTCCGTTATTCCTAACTATTTCTTTTTACTGTTTATTTATTTTACTATTTCGTTTTTTTTTGCGGAATAGCAAGCCGACTTCCCATTCCGCTGACCTTTACTGCCTTTTTTGCTTTGTTCTAATAACTATGCCCCCCTTTTCGCGACTGCTAACATGAAGCTACTTGATTTTGGGATCGGTTTGGCCTGCTATTCCTCCATCATGATTTGGCCCGCTATTTGGGGTCGGTTGTCAGGGTCAGATTGAGAGTGTTTTCTGTGGCACTGATGACACCATAAGGGAAGCCAAGGACTTGGGACGGATTGAAATCCAAGCAAAGGCCAATGAACGCCCGTTCCTCAGAAGATGAAGAGGAAGCGACAGACCAGTTGATATTAGGGTCGCTGAAGTCAAAAAGAATAATTAATTTCTCGTTGGGGTGACTACAAGCCCAGCTACAATGGTGATGGCGTCATGGATTTGGGACACGAAGGAGCTCATGCAAGGTGGGCGGCAGTAGACACAGATAAATCAGTGAAAGAAAGTGGCCCGCACAGACACCGAGATAATTTCCAGAGTGGAATTAGGCACAGTCAGTACATTCGCATCTAGATTCCGGTTAGTAGCAAGAATTCTTGCTACTACGTGATGACAATTGTAGGTGATGACAATTGTGCTGCTTGGGATGGAAATATTTCATTGTCGCTCATAGAATCCGTTAAACGTGTCTCTGTCACAGCTAAGATGTCACGAGAACACGTTTCAAAAATAGAACAATTGTCATCACGCTTAGGTACAATACTTCGGATATTTGTACACGAGATAGCAAGGTCATTGGGTACCCTGGCTGAGTAATGCTTCGGGGATAGTGATCTCTCTGAGTTTCAGTGACACAACCCCTTTTACAGGCGTTGTACACATAGCACCTATTGTCAACGTACAACTTGTCGAAACGCAGTTTTTGTGGTGGGAAGATTTATTCCACGCAATAAACTCTGCAACGCACACGCATACACACACATGAACACAAATACACAGATGAACAACGATAGCACGCACACAGGAATGACGATGATAAAATCTATTTACACTGCGAGGAGATCAGTCAGTCAGTTTTTACCAGTTCCCGTGGCATAGTGGTTATAGGACGATCGCTTTCCACGTCGAGACTGGGAGGTGACACGGGTTCGAATCCTGTCACCGGCTATGCTGGCTGAGGTTTTCCCTAGGTTTTCCGAAGAGTTTCCGGACGAATATCGGCAGAGTTCCCACACGAGTCAGCCCAGGACGCATACTAACCCCTCTGTCCCTCCACTCCTTCCTGCTGTCCTCTCTTCATCTCTCCACGTCTGTACGCCGCTCATAGCCACAGTTGCTTCGCGGCGCTAGCACGAAACTAAAAAGAAACGCACTTTAAAAGGAGAGTTGGAGGAGTGTGCGTAGTCCAGCAGTACACGTCTTCCAAAGGGTACACGGCAAGAATAGTCCAGTGACACTGAAAAGGATGTGCCCTTAAAGGGACAGTCGCATCGACCACAGATCGATTCCGAAACCACAGTGAAATGAGATTCCGCGTCCTTCACTGACCATGACTCCGAAAGTCCCGTTCCGATCGACGGAATACTTTTTGCATAATTCGTGTGTAAGCGGCGCTACAGCAGACGACGGAAGCGGGCGTGAAGCGGAACTCCCTGCTGAGAATCTTTAGCAACGTCACATGGAATCTGACCAATAAGAACGCGGCGAGCCAGAGGAGTCCCCGCGGCTTGTAGCTTGCATGAGCAAGGTCAGGGAGACGAAGGCGAAGGCACATACGGAGATGGCGGACTCGGAACGCGGAAGTGGCGAATCGTGCTGTTCAAATGCCTTTAGTAATAGCTCCCGTGACGAATATACATGTTTGATGACGGCCCATATTCAACGGATCCGCTTATTCTGCAAGTCGCTGGTGATGTACGTGCCGCAGCTGCGTTAGCGCAACAGAACGAGCCTCAGGACCACTGCTTTATGTACGTTCATGATCGGAGTGCTCAATACTTAATCCCGTGACATTCACACTACGACGCAGGAAACAATCCAAGTGTTTGTGCGGCGTCTGTGTTCCTCAGGAACTGGATGAGTACCTATATGCTGCAGTGCTGGTGAAGTAGTAGAGTTGTGCAATGACGGCACGCACCACACGCACGCATCACACTTTGTTCCCAGCTCCCTGTCATCGGCCAGAACTTCTAGTGGTGTATCTACCGCAGTATTGCAGCGACGATCACAGTCTTCGCCTACTGTGCCCACGATAGATAGGCACGTCGAGCAATCCTTATTTTCGTAGTTGTCGTCGTTGTTTGCACACACGACGGATGCCCCATGAAAGTTACGAAGGCTCTAACCAACTGTGCAACTCAAGGGCCGGGTTAGAATTAGAATGATTGTCAGGAAATTAACTATGCTACGTGTTTAGGAAAGTGTCCTTTCTTTTTACAGCTACGTCAGGTTCACTGCTTATTGTGTGTTTACAAGCTGAGTTTGGAGATTCCTTGGACCGAAAAACAGACGACAGATACCTGGGTGTGTCGTCCGCATGATTCGCCAACGTTTTTCCATCCTGGTCCTATCAGGACTATCATCTTTAGTGTGCCTCATTCCTGTTCACACCTACACCATAATAGACTTGCGTAGTTTCCAATTGAGAAGTGTGAAACAGAATCTGTGTTACCACAGTAATCCCGAGAAGTGCAAAGGAATAGGCAGGAGCAATAAACTACCTGGCCATAAGTGACAGTTATACTTTTAATGATAGTGTAATGCTTCTTATCGTTGGCAGTATTATAGCATGTGAGGGATATAACAAGTCAAATAATTTCAGGTAACGTTTCATAACTCACTAATGGTACAGTTACACCTCATTATCATAGTAAGTGATACATCTGTCTGGGAATGTCCAAAATTTGTCATTCCCACGGAAGATTGTTCTGCCTTGATACAGCAAAACAAATTTTGATACCTGCCATTGATCCAATTTTTTAGCACCACTGTCTTGAAAACAGCTTTCAAGACTGTAACTTCAGAGATCCTTGGCAGAGCATTACCTCTTGTCTATGTATTATAATAATTATTATAATGACAGGCAATAAGTTATGCAAATGTGAATAAATCTTTGTGTTGACTGAGTGTTGTCCATTCAAGAGCCATTGCACAAGTCCACATCCAACTCTTCACGCACAGATATTTATTATTTGCTATGCACAGACAGTTATCAGCGTGCACCACACTGGCAATGTCCCTTGTGATCTGAAGCGGGGACTCACAAAAATAAAAAATAAACAGTTTTGTAAGTACTTCAATTGCAATGAAAACGGGACGATTGGACAGTAAATTCGACGGTTTCATTATAACAGTGGTACACAGGAAAAAAACTCGGGGTGTTGGGGGGGATCTGGATCGATCTCTGGGCATAACCAAGTGTACAATTTTAGAAGGGTTGGTACATCCTGAAATGGCCCTCATGCCTCAGACCCCACTACTCGATTAATGCACCTCCCTTTTACAGTAAGAGGCCTCTTACTATCTACGGCATATCCTATCAAAGCTCACAGGACAGCAAATTTGGCCAATGCTTATGTGACAGTGCCTCGTAGAACATGCAGGTTTTCTGTTGAATTGACACTACATCTCTGGTAGCCCCTTTAATGTCTGGAGGTAGGTGCATCATTTTACATTTAACCAGCAGTAATGTATAGCATTGCAAAAAAAGGAAACAAGGGCTTAATCTCAACGCTGCATCAGCATCATTCATCATCTCACAATAGCGTTGTTGTTGTCAGCCTCTGCACAAAGATTTGGGTGGACCTGAAATGGACCTTTTTTTTTCTTTTCATTTCCTGCTGTCAAGTTATTTTGTCTTGGCATGTAGCTGTGAGATGTCAGTAGAAGCCATGAAGTCATTCTCTTTACTTCTTGAACTTGGATGAAGAAAGCACTGTTCTGGAAGATCCTAATTTGTCAGAGGCGTCGTAAAGGCATTAGTGTAAAAACCAGGTCTCTCAGCAAAATTGCCGTGCACACACGTACATTGTTTGATGCCATTTCATGGATGGATGGGACTTGATCAGCAGCACCTGGTCCTTCTATAACACAGAACGTCAAAAGTGCACCTCAAGTTGGCTACGACAACCGCAAACACCGCCGCCCTACAGCACACAAACAGTTCACAAACAGAGAGATAAAAGGTAACTGGGAAGTGGGTTATGGCGCTTATGTTACGGACAGAGGTACTGTTTGTATAGTGCCTGTTTCTAACACCAGCACACAAACAGCGTCAGTTCTTCCTTTTAGTGATCGGGGTTCATAGTTTGCGAATTGTTCTGTGTCCAAAAATTGTAAACACATTATATGTATTTAAGTAATATACGTACCACTTGCGCTTGACCCTGTCGAACTGCCTGCAGCTGTAATACACATAAAAACCAATCATGTCTACCACATTCCACAAAAGTCACAGGTTCAGTAACAGTGAAAGTTTCATGATAACGCGTCCGACAACGAGAAAAGTCAATCACGTTCATATGAATGACATCACTTGAACTTGTTTATTGTATTTTATTTATCTAGTTATTAATCATAGGTTAGGGGATACCTTACGTTGTACCGATTTCGTCTTTTGCTGCTAAGTTACTCACGCGCAAGAGTGACAGACCCGATTGGGAAACTACATAGACATTGTGACTTACTGTCGAAGTTGCTGGCTCGCTTTGTTCGTGGAACACTGTCGGAACGGCGTCAAGTTTCAATTCGTTCCTTTTTTGTGTCAATCCAAGTTGCACTTCCATGATGTTCTCGTCCAGGTACACATTATCGGTGAAATGCGAGGAGCATACACGGACAGCATGAACACTCCTTGCTTCATCTGGATACCCGCTAGTGATGTAGTTGCTTCCAACTTTCGCTTCGTCTGGGGTCTGGCTGTAGCTGTATCCTTGGCGTGCGAAATCAAACATCGAGGTTTTCGAAGGAAGTTTTCCTGGAGTCGGGAACGCTGCGTCGGTTTCCAAACGACATCCCACGCGAAGGATGCAAGCGTAGCGATAGTATCCGAGTCACTAGAAAGTGTCACATGTGAATACGGGCGACGTGCCGGAAAAAAACAAAGCAGCCCCAGACTTGGCGGCAGACGACAGCGTCCTTCACAGCGGATTAGCCAGATTCGACCTTGCGTCACGCGATGTTGTTGGCGCTGGCGCTTTCGAGGATCAAAACGAAACCGGATCTTTTAAATTCGATTCCTCATCACCCGGTCCGTTTTGGAAGGAGAAAATTTGGCAAATAGCTCGGTGGTAGTGTACCGAACACATTGGTATTGGATTCGTAACCACGGTTCCGGATGCGACAGTGCCTTTAAAGTCAGGAGGCGCTCAAAGAACGCATTCGCTTTCTTTGACGGGAATCGAACTTGACTTGACTATAATCGGCCGTTTTATGCAAGACTTAACATATACCAGAGGGTATGGGCTCGCTCTATGGCCTCGAGACCAATGGTGACAGAAAGGTAGTGGGAACATGCGTCAACTTTTTTTATGTAAACTTTTCCAAAATCGGCTCAGAACTCTGAAACAGCTTCGATGAAGCCGTAAAAGACAAGGTATAGCTTCTGCGTGATTCGCTTTGAAGGTCGTTTAAACGAGACGTTGCGCAGCTCACATCATAGGCATGAAGCAGACTGCTTAACTTCGGACACATCTTTGACAGCTGGCGTAATTAAACAACGTTGTCTTTGATAGCAGTTTTTTTTTTGTGCGACATCGACTTGATCATCTCAGACTGTCTTGAGTTGTGAAATCATTGACGCCTCGTCAGCGGCAAGAGATTCGCAAAGTAGGTTGCCCGTTATCGAGGGCAGTCAGCACAACGCTAAGCTCGCCAGTGACATCTGTATTACTCTGTATGATTGACCGATGAATTAGAGTCCCGGGGACCCGGATTACTTTCTACATCACCGCTAGGCAACAGCAACTACGATACACACGTCGTTACACTCCCAAATACAAATATGACAGAAATACAGATAATGCACATACATTGGCACCGTAGCACCACGAGGCAGATTTGCGGGCTTATGAAAGTGACAGATTGTTTCTCACCCGTAGCGAGAGAAGACCATGGTGAGCGCGCTGTTTCATACTGGTGTCACAGTGCCAACAGTAGAAGCAAGTGTGGGTGAAAAGTTTTCAAAGGCGGACAATGCGTCGCTGATCTTGTTGACGTTGGTACGAGAAGCAGAAAGGAGCGCGGCATGTAGGTCCGATGAAATGCGCCGTTGTCGCTCGGTTTGACGACTTAGCCTGATGTATAGGAGATTCCAGACGTACATCAAGGACGAAAGGAGGAGCTGGGCAATCAGTAGGAATGGAGATGGACTGTACCACAGACAAGAAAATACACTGTGGCGAGATAAGACCGAAGTTAGGGCGCTGCTTCATACTGGTGTTACCGTCAACTCACTACACAGTTTTATCGCTACTGAGAGTGAGGAGGAAATGACGTGAGAACGAAAACACAAATGAAGACAATACAACGCTTTTGGAACATTTCACAAAGTGATATTTGTGGTTTCGGGTGCCACCGTTTGAAGTTGAGGGACGTATAAACTGAGTGCGATTTCAGAGTGGTTATGTATCGTGCATGCCACACGTACACGGTAATCAGCAGCCTGTTTTCCTTGTAAATGGGAAATGCCGTGGAAAAGAAGGAATGGTGACATCATTCCTTTCTTGCATGGTATTTCCCACTCGCCAGGAAAGCAGGCTGCTGCTTACGATGTACGTGCGGCATACACGATAGCTAAAAAAAAAGCTATGAAATCTACCTCCATTTATGCGCTCCCTACTGAAAACGGTTGGACGCTAAACGACAGATATGCTTTCGAGAACTGTTCCAACAGCGTTGTTTACTCAGTGTGCTTAAACTCTTGAGCCTTCAACATTGACGAAACTAAAGGATGCATTAACGAGCGCTTCAGGGAGCCCAAAAAAGATGTTTCCAATAATTCACCAACCACCGAACTGCCCTTACATTTAGACAACTATTCCGATTGCTTTCCTCTCTTCAATGAGGCTAAAACTCTCTCACACCCCAGGTTGCACCAGTGACCTGTTCATATAGGTATGGCGCCGTGCTTGATAATGTAATCAGCCTCATCTGTACCTTCCCCGCATTTGCTTACTCAAACCTTTCGTTGAGACTCTCTCTCTTTCTCTCGCACACACACACACACACACAGTAATAATAAAGACATGCGGCAATCTGTCCGACCACAACGCCACAACCATCTCATCTCTGCTTTATTCAACGGTTAGGCCGCGCTAGCCGTTGAATGAATCAGATATCAGGCGTCATATTTGCTTTTTAAAAGACGGCAAAGCTGCGTTCCTTTTCCTCCTATTACCTATTTGTACCTCCTATATTAAATCTTCATTGCTGGTTCTGTCTTGTGCTGTTCGTTTTGTGTTCTATCTTTTGTCCTTCCCTCAGTCTCAAGGACCTGTTGCCTACGTCATTAAATATAGATACCGAATTAAAAAAATAAGAATAAAAGTTGTGACTTTCAGCGGCCATTAAAGGCACTACCTGCTCCATTGCCAGGGATGCTTAACCGCAGCACACTCCGAGATTCGAACAAAAAAAATTCAAGAACGCAGAAAGAAAACAAAAAAAGAAGAATCAACACATTGTCACCGTCATATGAACTGCAGCTTGTGTACGGAGACAGCGGTTCTAAGAAAAAAAGGAGAACCAGAATATAATATCCATTCGTATTTTAGAACGCTGTCCATGTAGGGAACATAAATGACGGGACCACGTTTCCGTGAGAACAAAGTCAACGCCAGCAAAGTCTTCTTCGGCGACACCGGCAGCAGTGCACAGATGGGCACAATTCGGGCGCAACGTCCAGCGTCTTGCTCCTGTAGCCGTAGCCAATAGAGACCAGGAGCTATTTTCCTTCGCGTAGACGTTACTGATGTGGCCTCGTCGCTACGTTCCGCGCACGGACACTCTCTCTCCACACGTTGAGACGCAGTAGGTTGTTCTGCGAAGGCAAGGTTGCGTTCGCTGTGTGTCTGAGCATATTCGTGTGGCTTGTATGAAAAGTGGTGGATACATAACACAACGGTAAGTTGACTTACGTCCTCATACATTTAAATGGTAGATTGCTAACGCTCTCACCGATGGAATTCTCTTGGGTTCTGATCGAGGGAATGGATCTGTTTGATGTTCATCTGCCGCCTTCTCGTTAGTTGCTACTTTTGGGAGTGCAGGTATGTACCCCAAGAACACGTTGACATCCCTCACTCATCCTGAGGATGTCACTGAAGGACAGAAATGATATCCTGGGAACATCCCCATAGGATCCTCAATTTGTTAGAAAACTGTTAGAATGAGACACCAGAGATGATCCTAGGGACAACATCTGAAGACAAAAATGGGATCATCTCGGGATGAGAATAGGATGTTATGCAATGTTCGCCTGATGAATATCCACCATTCTTAGCTTGAATCCAAGAGCCCCTGATGCTGCTGCATCCATGCAATCAAAATAATACTGGAATGTATGAAAAGAATTGCTTTATTGCACAAAAATATATATATGAAGCAAACTCAGGTGTAAGAATTTGCACATAAAACAATTTCATGACATGCCGGCTACATAGATGCTGGCTATTGGTCAGTGATGCAAAGCAGTTTAAATTACCTAAAGTGCATCTTGGTAGCTTGCATAGTATTGCAAGGGGTAAAGTGGTACACCACATTTAATACCTCAATAAATTAGAAGTGCAAGAAACAATAACAATAAGCTATCACAGAAAATGAGTTGTACAGGTTACAAAAAATGGCATCAAAATGCTATCACAGTTAAAGTGTGTGCATCAGAAATGCTATATCACAGACAATAGAAAACAAACTTCTGCAGGTTATAAAAATATCAAATGGTATCAAAGTTTGTCGACTTATCACAGATGGCATAAGGCATGGCCACATAATATGGAGAAAGGAATTGCACAAGGTGGCTATCAAGTGCAAGACATACAAAATAATACATACATGTTAACATTGAGTAAAAGCAGCCAGGAAAACAGACAGATGATCAATGAAAAAAATGACTGTTCCAACTTCTAAAATGCTTTCTGGAATACACTTTGCTACGCACAAACACACAAAGTACCAAAACCGATACAGCAAAACGTGGTGCTGCCTGCTTCGCAGCTTGCAGGATGAATGAAAAATAAACAAGTACAGAACACAAACACAATAAGTACACAGGGAATGTGGTTTGGCTCTGGAATCTTAAAATATTAAAAAAGAATCTTAAAACGCACACATTGTCACGCTTATGCGGCGACGATCACACCAGTCTGTGCACCTTGCAAAGATCTCCCACATGTAATGGGGTATAAAACAGTTCCAACTTTCAATTCCCAGGAAGTGTTCCACAGGTCTTGGATGCTTTCTTCTGCAGCCTTTCTTGTGCATGTCTCAGCCATGTCTGTACTATCTTCTCGACGTCAGCAACTGTTGCACGTGTGGGAGGCCCTGTTACGACATCTGTTGAATAAATCGAAATCGTCAATTGTTTGCAATTCATAGGAAGCAGAGCAGATATTGTGTGGCACACAGCCCCCTGTAAGTCAGTCAGTGTAATATATCACAGAAAGGCTCCACTATATAAGGTATTACCAGACCTAGCCCTGCAGAAGTATTTCCATGAGATAGTCAGCGCCCAAGAACACCAATGAAACCTTCAACTGTTTATTGACACAAAGCTTCATGTGGTGGACCGCATTTCATCAGGTGTAAAAGAAACTAAGGTTGAAGCCACATTCAGCCACATGCAAGCGATGTAGAGGACGTTGCCTCTAAATGCGCATGTGTTAAAAAAGAGAAGAAAACATGCATGCACACCTTACAGACTGCTTCCTTGTCTGTGTCGTTTAATGAGTAAAGGCTCCATTCACTGTTTTTAGAATGAGAACAGGATAACTGGCCCTACTCAACCCGTTGCATAAAATTAGGGTCTACCTGATAGGGGCAGGATTTCCGCAGAGCAATGAGGAAGCAAAAGTTCACGATCCTTTCTTCACTCTCTTTTTTTTAACACATGCGGGTTTACCGGCCACGCTCATCCACAGCATTCACGTGTGGCTATATGTTGCTATACTGGATGTTTCACATAAATCCCCCAGATGAATAATTCATAAACAGGCACTGCTACCTAACAACTTTCGCTTTGGTAGAGATCATTGGGACATCAACCACGTTCCGAGGAGTGAGCAGCACATACTAACTCAATAAATATCAGAACTTCTAAAATTTACTTAAAACGTTTTCAGGAACTCACTAACTCTGTAATGAAGGTTCCTGAGGAATGGGCACTTTTCAGGGACTGTTTTACATATTGGTGCTGTCAACAGAAAATGTTCCAAGAACCCTGCGTCAACACTTAGTGATATTTCTGAGTAATTAATTGGTTTTCGTTTACACTTTCGTGCGCGGAGCTGCACACCAGTCAGCTCTTTGGATCAGTTGTCTGGCTGTCAATTCAGTGTTCATCTGCCTAGTGCATACACAGAGGCACCAGAAGATAGGGAACAGCTGGTAAGGTATTTCTATCTAGAGTGCAGACTTCACATGTACTTTTGTCTGTTTGTCCTATTCACAACAACTTTATTATGAGATGATGAATGGGACGTTTCATCTCCAGGGGCAATACTCTACAAACAGATCTCGATTTATTTCAGCCCTGATCCCTGACTGTGCTGACAACAAACCAGCTGCTTTCACCCCACACGGAGTAGTTATTATGATGAAAACACTGTCTAGCACACTCACAGACACACACACAGCTTGCACAGTGTGGCTGTCTCGTACAGAGCCAGAGATAACATCAAAATGTCACCCGTTGCAGCTGTTCCATACCATCCGGCACGCTCGTGCGTAAACTAGGCGAATGAAGACTGAACTGACAGCCGGATGGCTGCTCCAATGAGCTCATTGGTGCACGTGCGATCTGCACAAGAAATATGTAAACCAAAACCAGACTCCAAAAAATCAGAGTGTTGACACATGTTTTTGCTTTGAATATTTCTCGCTGACTCCTTAAACAGAAGTTGCAAAAGTTTCTGAATCAAAATTTAAAAGTCGGGATATTTATTTACTTAGTGATCGTATACAGATTAGCCACTCCTCCTCAATCCGTGGTTGATGTCCCAAGGACCTCTACCAAAAAGAAAGTTATTCGATGGCACCAAGTGTTTATGAATTATTCAGCCAGGAGATTTATGTGAAACACCTGGTATATTGGCTGTGAAGTTCTATTTTTTTTACACCTGATGAAATGCTGTTTCATTGCCTGAAAGCTTGTGTCAGTAAAGAGTTGGAAGCTTCAGTGCATGTGTTAGGCATAGCATTGTGTTAGGCATAGTCTTGTAAGAATTCCAAGAAGTATAAGATGGCTCAGTGATGGAAGTGCCACGGAGCATTCTGTCGCGAGGAAAATGTAGTTTTGGCACAGCTCCGCAATCTGCCGACGAAGGGCCTCGGCTGTGTATGGTTACTCATCTACGATGTGGAATAAACACTTCCCATATTCAGTTTCATCGTATCTGGGGCAATTTTCTTCTCAATTTAGAGGCGCAAAATTGGGAAGCCGTGAGGCTAGCCTAGCGTATCCACATTCAAGGAGTCAATGCAGAGCGGGCATGAACAGCGTGTCCACGCAACGTGTTTCGTTGTTGATAAGCCTAGCAATCCTTAAAGGTACAATGACCGACAACAATAGGCAACCACATCTTTAGACTCACTTAACACTACCCTTATGAATCGAAAAGCACAAGTGTGGAGATCACCAGATGGCTCTCAGCTTGGATAGCGATAAACGTAGATGTACAATGCAAGCAAGCTGGTGTACACTTGACATATGCAACATGTCCATGAGCTTGAGGAAAACAAAAGATAACAGAACAAACAGTATAATTATTGGAACGTCAAAGTGACAGCACACATGTGCGTCACGAGCCTAGAGAATGCATGGCTAGGGCTAGGCAGGGTTAGGTTAGGCCACTAGACCTGACTGGCATCAACTTCAATTGATTAGCTGACTAGTAAGCTGCCGTGACAGCTCGCTCTCACGTTTATATGTTGTCAAACGTTAATGCATCTCATTTACATCAGGTTTAATTTTCTCGTGACACGCACAATATCCGTGGACTACGAAGTAGTCGCCTACTGTGCGCTTAGGCGCAAATTGAGCGCAACACACCCTCTACAGCTCAGGATGGTGTAACACCTAGTGACTGGCACAGCATTTCCATCACTGATGGCTCTACTTAATACAGTGCAATCCTATTAATGCGAAACATCTGAACTGGAACTTACACATAGGCAAGGCTATATGTATATTTGAGTGGTGAAAAATGCCTGATAATTGAAGCATATGCACACCGTTTATTCTTGGGTCCCCTTCGAGTTGAAATTAACGGGACTGCACTGAACTCATCTTTATACAGTGAATCTGCCACGTTGAATGAATCTGTATGCAGTACTTGAAGATAGGGATAGTTTAAAGAAAGACTTATGAGAAGGTTAACTCCTAAAGATAAGGACAGTCAAAATTCATTTGAAGGGCCAAAGACACATGTGGAAATGACAAGCACAGAAGTACATCACATGCATGTGGGCTGATAACACTGCTGGAAAGATAAATTAATGTTTACAGAGCTCTCTAGGGCGATTTCATTAAGATTCTAGCAGGGCCCTAACCTTTGGGTCTCCTATTTTTTCTGCGATTTTTTATGAGATAGCCCCACCTGTGGTATGAACACTGGTGTTGATTCCAGGTTCGAAGACGACATGGCAGGCGAGATATAAAATCAAGAGCGTAAGGGGTGATATCAACGGCTTCCCTCCGAAGCGATTTCTACCTAATTTGAAGCACTCTATACTGGTATCTGTAACGACCACAACCTCCAGTCTTCCGCCACGTATTCACCATGCAATAGGCTCTGGGGCTGATTAATAATTCTTGTCTCCGACGTGCGAAACATTTGATAAAAAATCCGCGAAAAGACACCGCTACTGAATTTTGCGCACTTTTTGTACCCATATGGCTGCTGTCATGAATCAGCTACAAGTTGAACGAAAGCCTAATTTTCGCTCTGTTCAACAATGTGCAACACAATTCTCTATCCTGTGTTTCGATAAAATTTGGGCCGCAGCTGTCACAGGTACGAACATTGTGTCATAGTTCACGAGGCGCGTGCATAAAAAGGCCATGAGGAATTTGTAAAAAAATAAGTTCACGACGAATGCCTTTGCTTTCTTTTGACATGCAACTCATGGTTGCTAAAAGCTTCGTGACTGAGTTACAGCGCTCACAAATTGCCATACTTCGCCACGCCCGACGGACCGGTGTACTTCGCCGTCACTTGCTGTTTTCAAGCATGTGCATTCCCCAGAAGTTTATAAAAGCTGGTGCATAAGCCACAATACCGGTACCAGTTCATAACGGATATATATTCAATTAAAAAGCATTCCACTTTGCAGAAACATGAAGGAAAAGCGGTAAGGAGAGGAACAAGGAATGACAAAGAGATCAACACAGCGTAATTTCCCACCTTTTATTCAAAGAGAACAGTGCCTTAAAAAATTTAACATGTGGTCGTCACTTCATGCATAGTTCTCGGAAGGAAACATCTTCGTGCGCACTTCTGTAAGCTTCGTACCAAACGTGACATAACTAAGGCGACGACCATTCGGTCTGTTTCGATTCCTTTTTTCGATTCGATGCTGCCATTTCATCTGAAGGGAAGTGCAAGATATGCATTGCATGTCCTCGTTCTGTCAGCACCGAAAAGAAGTCCTGAGCCCGATCGAATTACGGCCATTGCTTGAGACCGTATGTTGTACACACCTGCTGCGTATTTAAGTGAGCCCCCTACTTCATCACAGGCACAGGCATTTTTCCCATGTCCACTCACGGGCCATACTGTCCATGTCCACTATTGGCAGAGCAGTCAAGTATCTCTCTTCACGTGAGTTGCAATGGCAAAATCTGACACTGTTAGCATGGCAACGGCAAGCGACGACCTGCGCCATGATACAGTGCACATGATTTTTGCATTGAAGAGAATATTGGACACCCTTAACGACATACTGCCAGTGTTCTCACACGTCGTCTATGTGTCGGAAGAGGTATCAGTTACACGAGATGCGGCGTAACATTCTGCTGATACTCTGGATATTTTCAGCGAGTGGACATGGGAAGAATGCCTGTGATGAAGTAGGAGGCTGCCTTAAATGCGCAGCAAGTGTGTACAACATGCAGTCTCAAGTGACGGATGTAATTCGGTCGGGCTCAGGACCTCATTTCGTTGCTGACAGAATGAAGACACGCAATGCATATCTTGCACTTCCCTTCAGATGAAGTGGCAGCAATCAGGTAATCAAAACACATTGACGAATGGTCAACGGTGCAGCCAGTCCCCAGTCTTCGTTCATGTCACGTTTGGTACAAAGCTGACACAAGTGCATACGATGATGTTTTCTTTGCGAGAACAATGCGTGAAGTGACGACCACGCGTTAATGCATTTTTTAAAGGGTCTGTTTTCATTGAATAAAAGGTGGGAAATTACGCGCTGTTGATTTCATTGTCATGCCTTGTTCCTCTCTTTAACGCTTTTCCTTCATTTTTCTGCAAAGTGGAATCCTTCGTAAGTGAATATATATTAGTTATAAACTGGTACCTGTATTGGTACCTGTGTTGTGGCTCATGTACCAGCTTTTATAAACTTCTGGGGAATGCACATGCTTGAAAACAGCAAGTGACACAGCGAAGTGTGGCAGTTTGTGAGCGCTATAACTCAGTCACGAAGCTTTTAGCAGCCATAAATTGCATGTCAAAAGCTAAGGCATTCGTCATGAACTTATTATTTTTTTTTACAAATTCCTCATGGCCTTTTTATGCACGCGCCTCGTGAACTATGACACAATGTTTGTACCTGTGACAGCTGCGGCGCAAATTTTATCGAAACGAAACAGGATAGAGAATTGTGTTGCACATTGTTGAACAGAGCAAAAATTAGGCTTTCGTTCAACTTGTAGCTCATTGTTTTGCTAAAATCACGACAGTAGCCATATGGGTACAAAAAGTGCGTAAAATTCAGTAGGACTGTCTTTCCACGGATTTTTTATAAACTGTTTCGCACGTCGGAGACAAGAATTATTAATCAGCCCCAGAGCCTATGGCATGGTAAATACGTAGCGGAAGACCGGAGGTTGTGGTCGTTACAGACGCCGGAATAGAGCGCTTCAAAGTGGGCAGAAATCGCTTCGGAGCGAAACCATTGTTTTCACCCCTTACGCTCTTGATTTTATATCTCGCCTACCACGTCGTCTTGGAACCTGAGATCAACGCCAGTCTTCATGCCACAGGTGGGGCTATCTCATAAAAAATAACTGAAAAAACCGGAGACCCAAAGGTTAGAGCCCTGCCTGAATCTGAATGAAATTGCCCTCTACTGTTATGTGGCAAAGCAGTGATTCACTCACTGATCATCACAGCGGTGAACTCCAGGTCCTTGAACTTGCGTTTTGCCCCTGAGCCAGTCCAATTGAAAGATACAGCAACTTCATCGGAGATAAGTTGGTACAAGATTCTTCGTACTTGGTCTCCAACGTTGTGGCCTCCTAGCGTTAACATGTAGTTGTGCTGCAAACAATTTAATGTTGGTGTGTTACAGTTATGGCTGTGTGTCACAAAATGACGTTCATGTCATTACTGGTTTCTGCTACCAGTTATTGAATGTTTCCATATAGTTTCAACACCTCAACGGTCATTATCAAAGCACTTCTTAAGCATAGGAAAATATGGGGCAAATATGAAAAAATGTGTTACGGCACAATAACTTTTCTACCCATACAAAAACAAATACTTGAGAAGTGAAATACAGATGTTCTTAGCCTGCACCACTTGTCCTCTACTGAGAGTGTTTTCACCAGCTTGGATATGTACCAGATAACCATTGAACAGTGCAGCTGTGAATAAGTTGTGCAAGATGGATAACTCGAGGCTGGCCATTGCGTAGCATTCACTACTTTCTAAGATTCCAAGGACCTGATTTCAAACTATTCACGCTGTGTTCCGCGAGCTGCCTACTGCCTACAAAATGTTTAGTGAAAGGCCAGGCATGTCAGCTTTTATCCTAAAGTGGTTACCTTTAATGCTACGTGCAAGTTTGAAGGACAACGTTACACGCCAAAATTTCAGACTATTAAACATATTTTGGTATGTAGGGGCAAAGTGTAAAAAGCAACTGCAATTTAGCTGTAACTATTATTAATCTCATGATAGACTGTCGTGCTACAAATATGCTTTGGCCTACTACTAAAGGGGGATGTGGACACAGGCTCGGTAGTTTCAGGAGTTGTCATGTGACCTTCAGCATTATTGTTCCTACCCCATGTCAGCGTGAACTGAGGTGGAGGAGGGTTCTGTCAACAGATTTTGAGGTGCAGACAGCGTGAAGCCCACTCATGTTCATCACAGAATATTGAAGCGGTAAGGGCAACCCTCTACATCAGTCTAATAGGTACACAGGTGGTACAAGAAGTTCCGAAGCGTCACCATCCATCATGTGGCCAATGAATTGAACATTGCACCATACTGAGACCTGCTGCTTGAGAGTAATTTGAAACCTGCAATCATGTTGAAGCGAAGCTTTGTGAGCTTCCGTGTGTTGACGGATGCAAACAATGCACTAATGGCACATGCAACAGTAAAGCAAGTGAACAATTTGCATTCGTAATTCATTTTGCCATCTCTGCACCCTTGCCAGAGTAAAACAGTACAGTACATGTGTTAAATTACGTGGGACATCATTACTACATGCAAGGTATTATGCATACACTCAATAGTAAACCTGCACAACGTACCAGTATTTCTCGCTTCTCTCGAAGTTCCTTGAGCTGTCCATCGAAATGCAAGAAGCTTTCCAAGTCCACCAGTTGCTGGATGGTAGCATCCTCATCACGGTACAACTGATGTTGCAGGTGGCCAGTGATGGCATCGAGCTGTTCAGAATGCTCAGGCAGCCGCAGTTGGATGACATTGAGTGACCGCAGCACTTTTCTCTCAAATTCTGAAGCATATACAATAATTCCAACTAGGACCAATTCACCATGCAGAATCCAATGAAAAAGATGGACGAATAATGGAAGTGAAAAGCACACACCGGTGTTCCGCCCTATGCTTCCGTGAGAGTCTGCTCTCTGCCCATGCTCTCCAGCTGTAAGTAGAGGCGAGGCAATGTCTAGTTATGGGAGTGTCTTGAACCAGAATCTGCACATGTGCTAAATATTGTTTCCGAAACTATGATGACAATCCAAGATATGATTGATGGGATTTAAACAATGCCAAAACATTTGTGTGTCTTGTTTAGTGATATAGTCACTGTGACTAACAAGTAGTCCCAGCATGCTTCACTTTTACCGCTACCTCTTGCACTAAAGCAATGCAATGCGGTTATGATATCTGCGCTGCAGAAGGTAGACAGTTGTGCTCGTTGGCAGCTTGACATTATAGTACAAAAAGTGCAGAGTTAATAAGACTACCACAGAGATGAGGGTAGATCTTGCATGCGTTCCCTCGTCTTGTGCAAGAGCTGCCCGTGATTTGCATCACTGTCTATGGGTCAAACACATTAGTGGGCAGAACAAAACACATATGGGTATATATGCCACACAACATGCAAACAGTCCTAAGGGTGGCCGCTGCCCACCACATGACGCTTTAGTCATTGCAATGTGTACACACAAAGAGCATAAAAACAGCCGAAATGCTGGAAACAGTCATATTTACTGCGTGATATACACACCGGCGCACACAACATTAAAAACATTTTAAAATGACGCTTTGGAATCAATTCGGATCCCACCATCAGAAAGGCATGTGAGCGCCTGCCCCAGCCTATTTAAGTACCAAGGGGTCGTAACACCCAGACAGTGGTCCGGGGTGGTTTTTTGATAGCTTCCTGCATTTTTTTTATGTACCAGGATTCCAATTGTTTGCGTATGCCCCAATGATTTTCCCTGGCTAAGGTAAGCATGCTTGTCTAAACCTATAGTATGCCCTGTATTACGAGCGCACTCCCATAGCTCAGATTGCTTCTTCATAGATGATTTTGTATCTCTGCGATGTTTGTGTGTTTCCTTCCTGTCTCACCAACGTCAGTTGCAGGACAGTCCAAGCATGACACCTTATACACAACACCGCGTCGCTCGTTAACCGATAATCGTTAAGAGTAGTTGCTTTATGGCAGCCCTAGGTTTAAATGCTGTCCATAACCCTAAATGTGCTAGTGTCTGCCGTATCAGTTCAGAAATCTTTTCCAGATAGGGGATAGTGACATATACTGTTTTATTTGCAGTCCCTTGTGGGTTCTATCGTCCCTTAGTCATTTTGCGACAGGTATCTTCGATAAATTGCTGGGCATATGCCCTGCCCTGCAAGCACTTCTTAAAGGAGCAGTCTAAGACCGAGAAAAAAAAATTAGTTTTTGATCGTGATGGAATGTCCGATCACTAAATAACGTTTTCACGCAAGAAATATGAGCATAGCAGAAAAATATTGCACGCAGCAGTCGATTGATTCTCACGAGTGCGGAGAGCTCTCTCCTACTCCTGTGGAAGACACGTGAGAAATGACAGGCACCTCCGTCACGATGTGACGTATGTTGCGTACACTCCTAGGGCTCGCAAGTGACCTCGGCTGCGATCTGACACCGACAATTGTCAAGGTGACAGCGGGTTCCTTTTGTGCGCGTTGTTCTGCCGGGAGACGCATGCGCATCAGAAACGGCTACCTTTCTTTTTTTTACAGAACGTGGCGTCGGAAACATTGGTCGTCCGATCAGTCTGCTGCCAGTCGATTCTTTTCGGTTGCACGGTGAAGACACGCAGTGCAACGAAATCTGGAACTCGCGTGTGGATTGAGGTCAGCACTCCTCCAAAAGGGAATGAGGACGTGCAGGTGCAGTGCGAGTGGAAGTTGCGATCGTTGAACTAGTTCAATAAGTTGCACACAGAAAGAATGCACTTTGTTTGTCTTGTTTTCCAGGAACGAATACGAGGTGAGTCGCGTCATGTTGCATCGCTTCGTGAACAGCACGAACCGCCACCCTGCACATCGCCTCATGTGAGACGCTGGCACTTTTCGTTAGTTGGAGACGTACATAATAAACAAAAACAACGACTATAAGACACACAATTGCGTTACCATTATGAGCGTAATGTTTTATTGTTCGTTTGCACCTCTGTTTTATGCCTCAAACCAACAGAACATAATGAACCGCTGTCAACAAGGAGCATGCCGTGTCCAAAGCGGACGAATTTTCCGTAGCGAATAAGAGCACGTTTGACATCACAGTCAATGGGGAGTGGCTTGTGGCTGGAGCACGCGCGCCTCCCTCCACGGAAGCGATTTCATAAATCGAATTGCGCTGTAACAAAACACTGTTCAGCCGAAATATTTTACGAGAATGATTGACAAATTAAAAACGGTTTTCAGCCATTCTAATTTCCTTTCCATGCTCCTTTGACTGAATTCATTTCTTTTTTTCTTGAGTTGGGACTGGAAGGTATATTCTGTGACCGAGAGGCCAGTGACCATATCACTGCTCTTTTATGTTCTGCAGTAGGCACGGACTCAAAAGTGCAGCACCAGTCCTGAGTCGCATGGCTCTCTAGAAACAGTCGTGGATAAAGCACCAGAGCTGTTCCTGCTCATAGTGACGCCAAGGAACGCTATATTTCCCCTCGATTCTGTTTCATGCGTAAATTGGTAGGGGGATTAATACTGTTACAATATCCGACAAAACCTTTCGTACAGAAAGTGTGGATGACACTTTCGTGGTTGTGAAGAAGGGCTGCACGATAGTTTTCTGATATTGTAACAGTATTAATCCCCGCATCCTATTTACGCATGAAACGGAGTCAAGGGTAAATATAGAGTTCCTTGACGTCACTATGAGCAGGAACAGCTCTGGTGCTTTATCCACGACTGTTTATAGAAAGCCATGCAACTCAGGACTGGTGCTGCACTTTTGAGTCCGTGCCTCCTGCAGAACATACAAGAGCAGTGATATGGTCACTGGCCTCTCGGTCACAGAATATACCTTCCAGCCCCAACTCAAGAAAAAAAGAAATGAATTTAGTTAAGATATGCTTCCAGGGCAGGGCAATTTATCGAGGATACCTGTCGCAAAACGACTATGGGACGACAGAACCCACAAGGGACTGCAAATAGACCAGTATATTCCTGACCAGGGATTTCTGAACTGATACGGCAGACACTAGCACATTTAGGATTATGAACAGCATTTAAACGTAGGGCCGCCATAAGGCAACTACTCTTAACTATTATCAGTTAACGAGCGACGCGGTGTTGCGTATAAGGTGTTATACTTGGACTGTCCTGCAACTGACGTTGGTGAGAGAGGAAGAAAAGACACAAACGCGCATCAATGAACATCGCAGAGATACAACATCAGCTATGAAAACGCAATCTGAGCTACGGGAGCATGCTCGTAATACAGGGCATACTTTAGATTTTGACAAGTATGCTTACCTTAACCAGGGAAAATCGTTGGGGTAATCCTGGTACATAAAAAAAAAAGAAAAACGCAGGAAGCTATCAAAAAACATCCCGGACCACTGCCTGGGTGTTACGCCCCCTTGGTGCTTAAATAGGCTGGGGCAGGCGCTCGCATGCCTTTCTGATGATGGATTCCGAATGGATTCCAAAACATAATTTTAAAGTGTTCTTAATGTTGTGTGTGCTGGTGTGTACTTTATGCAATAAACACAGAGAGCCCTACTGAATGGTGAGGTTGCGTGCCTAATTTATTTATATTGAAATATTTCAAAAAAGTGAACGATGCATAACCAGCATGATCATGCAGCTTCCTATCAATTTGTTAAAAATATAAACATCTGCAGGAACTGATTCATGGCACACACAAAGATCACTACTGTACTAAAAAACGCAAACCCAAAACACTACCTGGAGGAATGAAGAGAGTTTTGCTTCCACTGACACATGAGCTCTGTTTAGATGAAAGATGCTCACGAGATCTGCTAGCTGCAGGGAGTGACCTTGTTGGCAGCACTGCATGGAATATGTAAGCAAATGTGAAGTTTGTTGGCCTAAAGCAAGCATGGCCAAGAACCAATCACTCCACATTGTTGTAGGCATTTTGTGCTCCACAGTGACGATTTGTAATAATGAACTACTTATTTCTCAGCAGACGCAGTAAGATTCAGCGTTTTGTTCTTCCTTGCTGGATAGAACATCTGTACAATAAGCAGCACATTCCGAAGGATGACTACTGAAACCAACGGAAGCACGACGATGAACAAATCATTAAACTCCAGGCAAGCTGGTGCAACGATGTAATGGTATCACTTCCTTGAGCTTGAGGGGTTGTAGGAACGCAAAACACAAGTGGACAGGAGTTAGCTCAAACCAGCAGTGAACCTTTTAATGTACTGTAAGGGAGAAAGAAAAAAAGACACTGGCATCTCAGGTAAGGTGAATATGATGAACATGACACGTGAATATGACCTTTTCATGGGGAGCAGCATGAAGTCCATGTGGTCAGTTGTAAGGCATTATGAAGCAACAATGTGTTTTTAAAGATGAGTAAGTAACAGAAGATCAAGTTATAAAGAGCTAGTCATGGAAAGTAGCTCCTGTAGGCCGGAAAACAACATGACACATGGCAGTCTGATGCAGGGGCATGAAACTTGCTGCATTTCTCTCTCTTCACAAAGCTTCTGAGTATAACACTTCACAGCACGTGCTCCAACTAACAAGAATTTTTCAGTTATTAAAGACGATACAACATCCCTCCTTCTAGAAGCCTCCACAAGTGCTCGGTCACCAAAATGCATCAGCCAGCCATCTGTCATGTTGCCTTCCGGTGCACACGACCTAGCTTTTTTATATATTAATTTTATTTTCTCTACTCCACTGTTAATGTTCCATTTCTACAACTATGTTGAAACTTTTTACTCATCTTTTAATACACATACTTGTAATGCCTTACAACAAACCACTTGTGCTTCTTCATGCTGCTCCCACCAACCATTAAAAAAATGCGTGTTTCATGCATCATATTCACTTTCGCAGAAACTACGTATTCTTCCTCTTTGTTCTTGTTCCTCTGTCTCCATTACTCACAGTGCAATAAAGGCTTCATTGCCAGTTTGAGCTTAGCACCGTCCGCTGGCGTTTCGTGTTCCTCTCGCTACAACCCATCAAACTAAAGGAAATTGTACCATCAACCAGAGTAGTTTGAGCATCGATAACAGATATTTGGGCATGCTGGTACAAGATGGTATGCAGCTACCAACAATTTTGTGACAAATACAACTTTGACAATTAACAAAATAGCTTAGCAGATAAAGGGTCGATTAGTTTCCTACAAATATGATTTCATGTTCATGACTAAGGAACCTGCTGGTCTTAATAGCCAAGGGTTTAAAAAGCCTTTACACCCATATTCTTTGTCACACTCAAAGTCAGTGAAGAGGGTAATTGTGAATTTATGCTTCCTCAATGCCCTGCAGAAATCCTGCCACTAGTTACAGGTTGAAAGGCAGGTTATCCTGTTCGTATTGAGACAACAATGATGGAGTCCTTGCTCATAAACTACCTGAAAGTGTTGAATACGAATCAAATATGGAAAAGCTGCCCTTGAAAAAAAAAAGATCGAGTATTCAGCATTAGCCTATGAACAGAGGTGGGGAAATTACTTTTATTTTGTAATGAATTAGCATTACTCATTACTTGTATAAAAAACTAATGCATTACATTACTCATTACTTTTTGGATATTAGTAATGCATTAGTAATGCCATTACTTTAACGAAGTAATGGCATTACTCTGGCATTACATTTACGTTTTAGGGCATAAGCCTCAAAGGTGCTATTAATAAGTTTTTTCCTGGCTTTTTTTGCTATAGGCAATAGCCACCCGGGTGTCCCCAAATCGGTGCCACTAAATCCCCGCAGAAGCGAGTCTGATAGGCAAAAGCTATAGATAAGATTTATTGCAGATGATGCCTTTTCCAGCAATATGGATCCGGCGGATAAGGCCCAGCCTACAGTTCTGTCCTGGCAGAAAAACTACCTCTGACAGCACAAGAGAAGCTAACACGGTACCATACCAAAACAGTGAATCCCTACGGCAATTGTTACGTATTACCCTCATAGAGGCTATGTTTCTATTTCATTGATTTTTCTTTACTCCAAATGCGCACAAGAGAAAATCGGTGATATCATCATGTAGACACTTGTGACACCCCCCCCCCCCCCCGACTGTTGAACTCTTGCAGAATTCCCCAGGCTGCGCCTTTCTCTTTCCTTGTTGCCTTGTGCTCATTGTTAAAGGGGGGTTGAAGAAAACCTGGATGTTCCCAATCTTCACGTGGCGCAATGAACATTCGGCAAAAGTTATGAGTAATGCCACCCTGTATTACTCAGTCGAAATGTAATGCATTACCATTACTCATTACTTGCTGGCAAAATGTAATTCATTACCATTACTCATTACTCAAAAGTAATGCATTACCGGTAATGCATTACTTTGTAATGCATTACTCCCCACCTCTGATGGGAAACGAGTGGCCCAGAATGGACAATAGGGAAGGTTATGGATTATCTAACTGAGAGCCAGACGATGACTGAAGCGAAGATTCAAGAACTGTGCACAAATAAATATAGATATATAACTATTAAATTTACATAAGCGGATATAACTTGCCAGGACTAAGATTCAGACCATTTGGTGCGAGACACTTGAATTACGAAATTAAGTAGAACTCTCTATTCTCACTTTTAATAGCGGTGCGGAACCCAGATTCTAGCAATATAATTAATATAATTTTCAAATCAGTTTCAAAATCGTGATTTGGTTGATTGAAATGAAAGGCGACAGGAGTTTGGCGAACATTTAGAATATCAAATTTGTGGCCGTAAAATCGTTTTCTCATGGTGTTGGAGGTTTCACCGATGTATTGTGAATTGCACTTGCAGCAGAATATCAAGTCAAAAATATTGGGTGATTTACAGTGGAGTGAATGACGAATTTTCAAACAGAATTCACCCAAAGTACTACGGGCAATTGTGGACGGCGCGATAAATTTACAGGTCTGGCACCGTGTACTACCACAGGGATAACAACCCGGCGAGCGCTTCATCATGCATGATGACACGAGTATGTCGTGCAAATTTTTGGATCTACGGAATGCTACTAATGGGGGAGTCGGAAAAATTTCCTTTAATTGCTCGTCAGCATGTAATGTATTGAGGTGACCTCTAAGAATGGAATTGGTATTGACACGTGATTTATAATATGTGGTGGATAAAACTACATTACGTAAGTCTTCTTTGCGTTTCGAGGTGAATAAGGACTCCCTGAACAGGCTAGATGATTTGGCAAACGAGTCATGAGTTCAAATTACCCATTTGAACTCATGGATGAGTTCAAATGGGTAATTTCTGTTTTACAAAATCGGTCTGATCTGAGCAGATTCGTTTCAGGCGCAAGAACTGACCATATGGAATACTCCTTTTCTGGTGACACAGCCCACATAAAGCCTTATGTTGCCAATGAAATGAACGATGAATTCATCGTCCATTCCTTTGGCAATTTGAGGCTTGTATGTGCTTGTAGGTATCTGTCCTTTCTATGTTGTTCCAGCCTCAGAACGTCAGTTCTCTCCTGTTCAATCGTTGTCGCTTGCGTCTATCCCGTCGTATGATTGCGTGTATGACTGAGAACACTGTAAGAGTGAAAGGAGGATGAGTGAGAGAGAGTGGCTGGTTTGTCTCTTCAAATGACGTGCCCTTGGAAGTCGCTGAGAAGGCGTGTTAGATTATCTCAATTGGTAGAGCCCTGTACCGCTAATCCATTAGACGTGGGTTCCAGTCCTACAGCACGTGAGTTTCCTGGGCAGACGAGAATGGGCAGATAGCAACTCCAGACAAAAGGACATGTGTGCAACAAAATGGCAATGCCAGAAACGCGGAATCAAAGAGTCGAGAAACGATGAGTGTAGAAACAATGGAAGAAGGGAAGCCAACTATCACCAGCGTAAAGATACAACAACTTGCAACACATTCTCTGCACAAAGAAAATCGTACAAGTACTCGAAGTCCTGAATCACAGTCTGCTGAGGAACGATAAAATGCGACCACAGATTAAATCTCGTGCATTAAGAACATTACAAAGTTTATAGATTTACGGAATTTATGCTACTGCAATCCACATGCCTTTCACTGTGTAAAGTCAGAATTGAGGTTTCCAGTATTTAGAGGAAAATATGGTACGGAAAAGCGCGCGTTTTTCTGTGTTTTTCTTATTGCCCGGTATGTTTAAGTTCAGCAAGTACGTTTCAACCAGCACGCTCGTTTCCTTTTATCTCTGATATGCGATCAACGACATTTCATTCTAGGGAGCTTTTTTTCCGTGTACATTAGCTAATTCCTGAAATTATATTTGAATTAAATTTAAATGCTTGAATGGAACCACTCCACTTGCCACCTCAATGAGATGCAGTTGGCCAGAAATCGAAAGTTTTTCGTGTTATTTTCCCCATTCCAAATACACGTATTTTTGGTGCTTAAGCGCAATTCGAGTTGATTTGCCCATCGCCGCAAGTGTTCACGCATTCAACATCATGCAATTTGATATTTATTTTGCTTCTCTGTGTAGATTTAGTCCAAATCTGGAAATCAACAACGCAATAAAGATATGTGATCTTTTTGCGGCTTTTCTCACTGGGTAATAAGTAGATGCACTGCACAAAGTAATGTAACTGTGTAAAGTAAGCACTATTTACGACTCCTCATCATTCCACGCGTACGAAACAAACTCACTGTATCAAACAGCTCCATACAGACACACCTCGCAAAAACGTTCATTTCTTTTGCACTTCACGTCACTAGCCGGAAAACTCACAATAGCGAACTCAGATTGCGAAGGCAACAGTCACAGAAAAGCAGTGAATTCGTACGGACGTGAATGCACTTCGAAAATGCAAATGCTTTTTCTTTTTCTTTTTTTTTTCACTGAAGCCGGAATGTCGAATGCGGAATTACAGTACTGAATACAAGCACACTGATATATTCGTAAATTGCTTCTTCTAAATTATTCTGTAACTCCAACTGATTCACGTTTGAACTCAGAATTGACCGGGCGATAAAGGCCCGCGTCTCTCGCGAAGTTAAGTTCACGCGAACCTAAAACATGAGAATAAATTTAAAACAATATTCAAAACACGTAGATATCGTAATCTCACGCATATTAGCCGCGGCTTATGCGCGACTTTTCTTTTCTTTTTTTTTCTCTCTCTCACGGGCGTCCTGAGGCTTATCCACCGGTGCGGCTGATGAGTTTTTTTTCATGGTATTTTCCCCGCACGCCGGTTTTAACGAAAGGGCCGACAATGTCTCTGGAACAGCACTGCCCTGCCAATGCAGGAACAGTGCGTAACTGGGACGGGTAGATTGATCTTCCTGGTGCCCTTCCCCCATGCAGCTTCAACGAAAGTGGTGACAGTGATTCACGTCTTCTGGAAGACCACTGACCCATCGATCCATGAAAGGCGCCCAACAAGGGCACAGTGCGATCTTGGTAGAACTCTATAGAGCTGACCTCCTTTGTTGTACACTATGCCGACCCCGGAGTATGGACCACAGGGTTTATGGCCTTCTCTATGGTCTCCTTTGTCGCACAAATCATTCGTCTCGTATTACCCGCGGCTTATCTGTGAGAAATTTTTCAAAATGTTCCTAAAACGCCTCGTGCGGCGTATACGTGTGAAATTACGGCATATTTCACGCGTAATCCGTATTTTGTACAGTATTGCGTCATGCAATAATATTCAAAAATATTTCGATAAGCTCGTCCTCATTAGAGTATCCAACATGACGATTAGAGGCCAGCAGAATACCACAGTTGTAGCAAAGTGCTCTAGTTACTTTGTTTTCCTCACCGACCCCATGCAGTGATGAAAATTGAAAAGGTGACTTCAGAAGAGCACTCAGTCCTGTTCTATCCGTCCAGTCTAAGAATATAGACTCCGATTAGGAATGAGGTCCACGAAGTGACCCTCGAAGGTGCCGAAACAACGCCTTCCAGCGCAAGCAACCCCTCTCCGGTACATGAGGGACCGGCTCCAATTTGCCTCCCTCCACCGCTTACGCGGATTTGAAGGGAGACCAGAGAACCTGTCGAGAGGTAGTTGAAAAGTTCGCGCTGTGCTTTCGAACTTTTTGAGTTAGGTAGGTTTAACAGTTGGTTCAACTATTTTGTTTCAAGTGCACTTATTCCGGTGCTTAGTCAGTGCTGTACGTTGCAGCGGAGTGTGAAGCCTATTGTGTATACTTTTGAATCAGGTACAATTGAATAAGGTACAGCTGTTGCGAATCGGTAAGAAACGTATGCTCTTCGAGCTTTCAAGGGTTACGTTTAAGCAGAATCATGTGTACAACGCACATTATTTTTGCTGTTCATTGAGAATGGTATACCTAAAAGTTCACATATATGGTGTTCTTGTTCCAGAGCCGTCAGTGGTTACATGCAAGCAGGATCGTCGCCCTTAGAATGACACTTTTCTTTTTTCGTTTTTGAGTGGGGTATTATATTATATATATTATATTATATTATATTATATTATTGTATTATATATATATAGAGAGAGATAGAGATAATCACGTGTAACGTGACCTTCTGACGCCATCCACTCAAACGTTGCCTGCCTGCGTACTGATGATGAGGCCCAACAAGGCCGAAACAGCTGTCCAGTACTGGCATGGCGACGTTTGAGTTACAAACATATATATATATATAATGCAGGGAAAAAAAGCCATTAAAGAAACAAGTAGATGACACTAGACGTGTTTGAAATTCAAAATTACAGATTAAGATTAATCCAGATTAATCATAATATTATATAATGTATATATATATATAATATATATATAAAATAATAATAATAATAATAATTACAGATTAATCGAATAAATACGATGAGCTCGTCTTGCATGTGGAAAGAAATTCGGCTTCTTTGGAGGAGGTTAGCAAACACGTTAGTACGCTCGACGCTTCGGATAAAACACATAAGGTTGAGATACAACAACTGTCCACTCAAATTAATGAGCTAGAACAGTATACGCGCCGGAATAATGTCGAGATCCGTGGCTTGCCCCTCCTGGATGGTGAAGATTTGTCAAAAGTTGTAAACGAGGTCGCCGTTAAACTTCAACTTCCCCCGCTCACAGAAGTGGATTATGATGCCGTCCATCGTTTACCATCTAAGTCAAAAGAGCAACCTCCCCCTATACTCATTAGATTCAAGTCAAGCCAAACAAGAGATAAATGGTTGGGTAAAAAAAACAGGTTGAAATCTCCTTTGGAACGTGGTAGTTCACTTTACTTGTGTGAGAACCGTACTGCTTTAAATAAAAAACTGCTCTGGCAGTGTCGGTCGATTGCTAAAGATAAAGATTACCAGTACGTCTGGGTGCGGAATGGCCGTACCTTCGTTAGACGCGAGGATGGCACCAAAGCTGTGCAAATAAGACACATTAATGACCTCGCAGCACTGTAGGTTGTTGCGTTTTGCATCCTGCAACGCAGCTGAGATACAGTACTGCATCACTTCTTTATTGTAGTGTATCACTTTTTTCTGTTTCTTTTCTTTTTTGCTGTATGGCTTATGTTACTCTGGATCAGTTGTCCAACATTGTCGTAGCTGACCCGTTTGCACTGCATCTAAATGTACGCAGTCTACCTATAGATTTAGATGATATAAAAAATGTTATCTCATGCCTAAAAAGCAATCTGTCATTTTTCGCTTGATCTGAAACCTGGACAGGTGTAGCACATGAACCCTTTTGACGTTAGAAGGTTACAATCCTGAATTCTGTCATAGGGCTGACTCCCACGGAGGTGTAGCACTATATATTGACTACATTGTCGTCTACTCTGTCAAGACAGACCTGCATTTGAATGTATCGTTAGTTGAGTCTCTTTTCGTTGAAGCTGTTAGTGTCCTCCCTCTGTTTGTTGTTTTCGCAACCGCCCACTTATTGTAGATGTAATATATCGGTCACCAAGCAGCGACCTAACAACGTTTTTGAGTGCGTTTACTGACTTGCTTCACCATTTGTCGTCGTCCAAATATAACGTTATTATTCTTGGTGATCTCAATATTGACCTTTTGAAAACCGATGCTATGTCTCTGTCTTACACTGAAACATTAGCATCTTTTGGTTTTAGACAGTTAATCTCTACAGCAACACGTTTTGGTATGACTAACCACGGTACTCTACTTGACCATGTCGTAACTAATTTGACGGAACTAAGCCTCACACATGGTGCTGTGTCCTGTGATATATCCGACCATGAGATTATCTACGTTGCCTGTAATAACGCTACACCTCCTTCACCTTCGTTAGACACTCGGCCCCACCTGAACTTCAGCGCTCTTGAGAGGTGCCTGTCCAAAGTTTCTTGGAACTTTGACTCTTTCATGAATATACAGGAAAAGTTTAGTTTCTTTTTCTCCACACTCACGGGTATAATTGAAAGCTGCACTATGCCCATTGTGCAAAGTCGACGTCCAACGATAAGACAACCCTGGATAACTAAAGGAATTTTCCGAAGCATAAAGCGCAAGAACAATCTGTACCGTAAAAAGATTGTCCCCATCGAACAGTAACCTTTGAGCAAGGTACTCAAGGTACAATAACGTTCTTAAAAGCATGATAAAGACTGCAAAACAACGACACTTTGCATCTGCTATCAGTCAGTCGGCAGGCGATCCAAAGCGTCTCTGGCGTGCGATATACACTGCTTTATCTAGGAAGAACAACGTTGATACTCCAGGTGCGCGCCTACTTAGGCACAGTGGGGCTCCTGTGATTACGCAAAGTGATATCGTTTATGTATTCAACGATTACTTTTGCAACGTTTCTACACGTGTGTGCCAGGGTAACGTATCTAATCTTAGTGTTCCGCTTCCTTCATTCAACCTTGCCTCCTTTTTTATGGCACCAACGAGTATATCAGAAGTTACTTCGGTTATACAAGGACTAAAACCGCTGAAGTCAACCGGGTACGATGAAATTTCCCCCGATTTCCTTAAGAGACTTTGTCATCTTCTTGCTGAGCCTCTTGCGAAATTGTTCAATGAGTGTCTTGAAGAGGATGTTTTCCCAGAAGAACTGAAAATTGCAAAAGTTCTGCCTATATTTAAAAAAGGAGACAGCACAGCAACATCCAACTACAGGCCCATTTCACTGCTGTCGCCGATTAGCAAAGTGTTAGAAAAAATAATCCTGGCGCGTCTTGAATGTTTTTTCGAAGCAAATAATCTATTTAGCTGCTCTCAATATGGGTTTCGCAAAAATAGGTCAACAATACTAGCCCTAGCACATGCGACCGAAAAAATTTGAATAAACATCGAGACAAAGCTTTTAACCATGGGCATTTTTATTGACTTAACGAAGGCCTTTGACCTAATTAACCATGAGATACTCTTCCAGAAATTACATAGATATGGTGTGAGAGGCACGCCACTCAGGCTGCTTCGGGGCTTTCTACACAACAGGAAACAGTTCGTCCAACAGGATGGCACGAAATCTCGTTTGGGTTCTTTGCCCACAGGCGTCCCACAGGGTTCCATTCTTGGCCCCTTTCTCTTTCTTGTTTACATTAACGATCTGCCAGATTATTTAAACTCTACCAGCTTTCTCTACGCTGACGACACGAACATATTTGTGGAAGTTGAAACGCCTACTTCACTCTTTCATAAAGCGAACCTTGTTCTCGGTAAACTTCATCACTGGTTGTTATCAAACGGATTAGTTGCTAATCTCGATAAGTCATGCTACGGTGTTTTTCATTCCCCTCAAAAGTGCGTTGACCGCCTTTACCCTCATTTATTAGATTCCAATCTCTAATAAATGAGGATAAAGGAGTGCTATGAACTGTAAGAAGCATGTCCGGATAACTTTTTTTCTGTGTGTCCTCGGAGTGGCCGCTGCCTCTTTTCTTCTTTTCTTTACAGCTGGACACAATGACGCTAAGAACACCCCGGAGAACAGGTTTTCAACGAGCGCGACCCCAGACCTTTCTGGAACTCCAAGGCTTTGACACGTAATCTCACCGGCCGATGACCCAGGAACCTTTCGGAACATTCCAGAACACGACTCACTGACGACTGCCTCGCAGTGGAATTGTACCGGCTGTGAGGACACTTTTGTAACCTTTTAAAAGACCTTGTACATAGATTTTCGTCTTAGTCCCGAAGAAGGCGGAGCTTCCGCCGAAACGTAGACTTCCTCAGACCCATAGTTTAAATGCCAGCTTAATAAATAACTTTCCCGCACTCCCTGCTTCAGTCTCTGGTGTATATTTTCCCCTATATATATATATATATATATATATATATATTCTTCTTCTTATTCTATCTATATATAACTATCTATTCTTCTATATTCATCTTGAGAGCCTTGAAGGAACATTCGCAGATAGAAAATGTCCTAATCAGGTCGTAAAAGATGCCATAGCCAGAGCTAGATCAGCCGATCGAGAGAACCTATTCCAAAGACAGCCCCGAGCCGATAAGAATTATTGAGTAAACCTCACTATTAGCTTCAATGGTTATGCCCCGGGCGTAAACCGCATACTTAAACGGCATTATGCAATCCTCACCCAATCTGATCGTATGAGTCAGGTGTTTCCGGAACCACCCCGCGTTACTTATCGCCCAGCAAGGAATATCCAAGACATACTTGTGAACGCCAAGTTAAATAAGCCGTCGAAACACATCGGTTGTCAGCCATGCAACGGACGCAGATGCCAGATCTGTAAATTAATGCAAACTACTACGAGAGTAGAAAGCATAAATTCTAACTATCGCACAAAAATTAATGGTCTATTTAACTGTAACTCTTCTCACGTCCTTTACCTCCTTCAGTGGAACGAGTGCAAGGCCCAATATATCGGTCAAACAGCTACATCCTTCAGAATCCGATTCAACAACCACAGGTCCGACGTATCAAGGAAACCTAATCTGCCAGTGTCTCGACATTTTAGTAAACCCGGCCACACAATTAACGACATAGCCATTTTCGTTCTGCAATCGGATTTTCCATCCCAACGCCTTAGAGAACAAAGAGAATTGTTCCTGATTTACAAATTTAAAAGCCAGATAAACGAGGACCCCGGCGTCCTCTCAACTGTTCGCAACCTAAATTCCTAATTCTCTCAGAATACATACACTCTTTTGTATCTCTTTCGGACTCCCCGGTTGGTCACCCCAGGAAATCATTGCCCTCCGGCGAAGAACATGACTGCCTGTGATTCATTGTACCCTTTTTACCTTTGTTGGACAAAGCACGTGTGCTGCCCTCTCCCCTTGTACATATTCCACTCTCATTCTTTGGAATTGTCTTGTGTCACCATAATATCCCATTCCTGTTGAAGACAGCGCTGCTGTCGAAACGTCGAATACCCCCTCTTAGTTTTTAATAAAGTTCCCCTTTTATTCCTTGTCCTGTAGAAGCACTGTCTCCACCTCTAATCTTTATTGAATACCTTTATTTTTCGTGGTCAAACGCATTCGTTTATTTCAACTTATATATATATATATATATATATATATATGTTTGTAACTCAAACGTCGCCATGCCAGTACTGGACAGCTGTTTCGGCCTTGTTGGGCCTCATCAACAGTACGCAGGCAGGCAACGTTTGAGTGGATGGCGTCAGAAGGTCACGTAACACGTGATTCCTCCCGTCAGGGTGGGAAAACTCACTCACTGAAAGCCCAGTGCAAAGCCAGTGAAGTATAAAATGAGAAAAATAGCCGGAGCTCTTTGGCTGCACGTATAGCATATGTTTGTAACTCAAACGTCGCCATGCCAGTACTGGACAGCTGTTTCGGCCTTGTTGGGCCTCATCAACAGTACGCAGGCAGGCAACGTTTGAGTGGATGGCGTCAGAAGGTCACGTAACACGTGATTCCTCCCGTCAGGGTGGGAAAACTCACTCACTGAAAGCCCAGTGCAAAGCCAGTGAAGTATAAAATGAGAAAAATAGCCGGAGCTCTTTGGCTGCACGTATAGCATATGTTTGTAACTATACGTGCAGCCAAAGAGCTCCGGCTATTTTTCTCATTTTATACTTCACTGGCTTTGCACTGGGCTTTCAGTGAGTGAGTTTTCCCACCCTGACGGGAGGAATCACGTGTTACGTGACCTTCTGACGCCATCCACTCAAACGTTACCTGCCTGCGTACTGTTGATGAGGCCCAACAAGGCCGAAACAGCTGTCCAGTACTGGCATGGCGACGTTTGAGTTACAAACATATGCTATACGTGCAGCCAAAGAGCTCCGGCTATTTTTCTCATTTTATACTTCACTGGCTTTGCACTGGGCTTTCAGTGAGTGGGTTTTCCCACCCTGACGGGAGGAATCACGTGTTACGTGACCTTCTGACGCCATCCACTCAAACGTTACCTGCCTGCGTACTGTTGATGAGGCCCAACAAGGCCGAAACAGCTGTCCAGTACTGGCATGGCGACGTTTGAGTTACAAACATATGCTATACGTGCAGCCAAAGAGCTCCGGCTATTTTTCT
Source organism: Ornithodoros turicata (assembly GCF_037126465.1). Taxonomy (NCBI): domain Eukaryota; kingdom Metazoa; phylum Arthropoda; class Arachnida; order Ixodida; family Argasidae; genus Ornithodoros; species Ornithodoros turicata. The sequence continues at coordinate 230,517,702 of NC_088201.1, forward strand.
CATTTTATACTTCACTGGCTTTGCACTGGGCTTTCAGTGAGTGGGTTTTCCCACCCTGACGGGAGGAATCACGTGTTACGTGACCTTCTGACGCCATCCACTCAAACGTTACCTGCCTGCGTACTGTTGATGAGGCCCAACAAGGCCGAAACAGCTGTCCAGTACTGGCATGGCGACGTTTGAGTTACAAACATATGCTATACGTGCAGCCAAAGAGCTCCGGCTATTTTTCTCATTTTATACTTCACTGGCTTTGCACTGGGCTTTCAGTGAGTGAGTTTTCCCACCCTGACGGGAGGAATCACGTGTTACGTGACCTTCTGACGCCATCCACTCAAACGTTACCTGCCTGCGTACTGTTGATGAGGCCCAACAAGGCCGAAACAGCTGTCCAGTACTGGCATGGCGACGTTTGAGTTACAAACATATGCTATACGTGCAGCCAAAGAGCTCCGGCTATTTTTCTCATTTTATACTTCACTGGCTTTGCACTGGGCTTTCAGTGAGTGGGTTTTCCCACCCTGACGGGAGGAATCACGTGTTACGTGACCTTCTGACGCCATCCACTCAAACGTTACCTGCCTGCGTACTGTTGATGAGGCCCAACAAGGCCGAAACAGCTGTCCAGTACTGGCATGGCGACGTTTGAGTTACAAACATATGCTATACGTGCAGCCAAAGAGCTCCGGCTATTTTTCTCATTTTATACTTCACTGGCTTTGCACTGGGCTTTCAGTGAGTGGGTTTTCCCACCCTGACGGGAGGAATCACGTGTTACGTGACCTTCTGACGCCATCCACTCAAACGTTACCTGCCTGCGTACTGTTGATGAGGCCCAACAAGGCCGAAACAGCTGTCCAGTACTGGCATGGCGACGTTTGAGTTACAAACATATGCTATACGTGCAGCCAAAGAGCTCCGGCTATTTTTCTCATTTTATACTTCACTGGCTTTGCACTGGGCTTTCAGTGAGTGGGTTTTCCCACCCTGACGGGAGGAATCACGTGTTACGTGACCTTCTGACGCCATCCACTCAAACGTTGCCTGCCTGCGTACTGTTGATGAGGCCCAACAAGGCCGAAACAGCTGTCCAGTACTGGCATGGCGACGTTTGAGTTACAAACATATGCTATACGTGCAGCCAAAGAGCTCCGGCTATTTTTCTCATTTTATACTTCACTGGCTTTGCACTGGGCTTTCAGTGAGTGAGTTTTCCCACCCTGACGGGAGGAATCACGTGTTACGTGACCTTCTGACGCCATCCACTCAAACGTTGCCTGCCTGCGTACTGTTGATGAGGCCCAACAAGGCCGAAACAGCTGTCGAGACAGGTTTGGTTGTTTCTAGATAAGGATTGCTTCTTGGGACCGTATCTGGGTGCTTGGTAGGCGGCTGTCTGCGTCTTTGCAACAGCCGCCGAGCTTGTTTCTGTGTTCTTTGTTTTGTGATTGAGCCAACAACTAATGGATTACCAGGTTACCTAACGGCGTTGGGTGAGTCTGAATTCTCTTCTGATCACTTGACTTTATCCGTAATTAACTCGTAGTTAAAAGTAACGTAATACTAATTAAGACTAAGACTAACAGACGGGCTTGCCCGAGATGAACTTGTTGCGAACGGTCAGGCCGAGTGTGTTCACTCTGGTCGTGCCACGAGGAGTAAAGTTCGATGATATCGCGGAAGGACTGATTGCCAAACGGTCGTTGCAGGACCTTGAAAGGGTGGAACACTTTGGCTTTGGGAAGTACGAGGTCAAGGTGAAATCGGAAAAAATTGCAAGAGAATTGGCAGTAGACCCGGTAGTCTTTATTAAAGGAGAAGAGTATAGGCTTAGTTACCTCGGGAGTACGACAACAAAAGTGTCGGTGTTCTTTTACCCATCGGACGAGGACATTTGCCACCTGCAAAGGACGCTTGAAAGTTACGGACGAATAGAAAAAATTGAGGAAACAATGTATAAAAAGTATGGTACGTTAGGAAGTGGAGTACGACAGGTATATATTGAAATGGACAAACCTATCCCGAACTTCGTCAAAATAAACGCAGGGTCAAAAAGCTGGGTGGTACAGTGCGAGTACTTGGGTGTAACAAGGGTGTGCAGGAGGTGTGGCCGCGAGGGCCATTTTAACTCAAACTGTAACACACCAAGGTGCGGGCGGTGCGGTGTTTTCGGGCACTCCTCCTGCGACTCCCCCTGTCCCAGATGTTACGGGAACCACGCTGTGAGCGAATGTTTGGTGAAAACATTCGCAACGGCATTGGGGTACTCGAGAGGCCTGGTGCCTGCCGTTGATGTACTGCCGGATACGTCAGACTTTGACGAACGCGATAGACTAACGGTTACAGCGGATGACGCAGCGCCAATGGTGGACCTACATGTTGAGACAGCACACTACACGAACAACGACAACGAAATAAGTGCGTCAAAAACATCAGTGGCAATTATAGAGGCAGTCGATAAAGAAAAAAATAACGAAATATCACAAGAGGTAATTTCAGCGGATGAGCAAGCGGCGCGAGATGACGACATTAAGGGGAAAGGGGTAAACGAGGCAAATACAGCACAGCGGAAACAATGCGACGAAGGGAAAACGTGGGTCACACCAGAAATACGGAAAACAGCGATAGAAGGAAGGACCCCGCCTGCGGGAGACCCAAGGGGCGTTACACCTGAATTTCGAACAGATTTTCTGATACTGACATATGAAAGCGACAAGAACGACGCACCGGAAAAAACAGAAAATAGGAACAGTACAGGTGAATATGAAAGTGGAACGAGCGAGGCCCCAGGCGATACAGAAAGTGATATGGCCGAATGCACATTATCGGGTGATGGCTGGGAGACGCCAAAAACACGAAAGAAAAGGAAGAGGAGAAACAAAAACAAACAACAGACGAAGTCAGGGAGCGATAATGATATCACACCGACGGCAAAAGATAATCGAAGCTTGGAATCGGGCGGCGGTAGCGAAACTAGCACGGAAATTGAAGGCCAAAAAAAGAAAAGATGCTTAAGTGTTAGGAACATGGAAGGGATGAGCAAAGAGTCGGATGGAATGAGCACACCTTTCCAAAGCTGCTCGTCAGAAGAAGTAGACGAGACAGAAGTAACGGGCACACAGATAAGGGAGACACACCAAAGAGATATCAAAACAGTGGGGAACATCGATGAAAATGTAACAAACAAACAGTCGGTCGAGAAAGGACACCGGGATATGAACAGTTAATGATAAGTAGCTTAATAAGGTTTGTTGGCCTTTCACTTCTCTGTATGGCTATCTTAAGGGTCAGTACATGGAATGTGAGAGGCTTTAGACGAAAAGAGAAACAAAATGAAGTGTTGACGGTAGCTAGAGAAAGAAAGATTGATATCTTAGCAATACAGGAAACCCACGTAAACGATGTCAGATATATAAGAAATTTCGACAATATCTTTGGCGTAAAAAGTTTCTGGAGCTTTGCCGTGGGAAGATCAGGCGGTGTTGCGCTGATACTTTTTGGAAAACAAAAGGAGAATGTATTAAAACACGATCGCGACTGGGAAGGAAGGGTCATATCAGTCGATTTGACGTCAGGATTTCGCGTGGTAAATATCTACGCTCCTAATAGGGGAGGAAATCAGAGCGCGTATTTTAACGATTTAGATAATTACGTTAGCACAGGTAGAAAAATTATCTTGTTAGGTGACTTCAACTGCGTTGAGAATAGTGTCGCTGATAGAATGCCACCCAGGGAAATGAGAAAGGACTATGGCGTAAAAACGCTGATAGAATTTAGGAACAGAGGTAACTTTATTGATGTATGGAATAAATGCTTCCCCGGCTACCCTGCGATGACGTGGAAAGGCCCGAGGGCTGAAGCGAGGTTGGATAGGGTATACGTTACAGATAATTTTGAAAGCGCGATTAGAAGCATTGAGGTGGTTGAATCGGCCCTATCAGATCACAAGATGGTTGTAACAACAATAAACATAACTGAGAAAGGCAGGGGGCGTGGCCTCTGGAAAATGAACCCAGCACTGTTGGCAGACAGTCGAGTTGACAAAGAAATAAAAGAGATTATTGAAACGTACAATGATAAAGGCTTTACAACGGTGAGCTGGGACGAATTTAAGAGCGAAGTAAGGAAGACACTAATGAAATGGGGCAGAGAAATCGCTAAGGAAAGCAGAGAAGAAACGAAGAAAGTAGCGGACGCGTTAGCGTTACTACACAAAAGAGGGACGGCAGGACCAGGACTGCAAGAGGCGAGGGTGAGACTGAGGAAAAAATACAATACATTAATGAAAAAGAGATGGGATAGTGTCAGAGTGAAGCAGAGAGCCGAAAAATGGGAGTGTGAACATTGGGCATCAGGTTACTTACTCAATAAACAGCTAGGTACTTGCAAACACGAATTAGAGTGCATAAAAAATGAGGAGACAGGTGAAATTCTGAGAGACACACAGGCAGTTGGAAAATACGTAGCGGACTTTTATCGGAAACTTTACAAAGCCGACACGGCTACTTACAACGAAACGGACTTAATTTTCCCAGGGGTAGTAACAGGCATCAAGGAAGGACCACTTACAACTGACGAGGTCAGTGATGCCCTCAAACAGATAAAAAATAACAAAGCCCCAGGTGAGGATGGATTGGGACCGTTATTTTACAAGAAGTATTGGGACAGATTGAGAATGCACTTCACTGGAATGGTTAATGATGCCTTCGAAGAAGGAGATTTACCCCAGTCGTTCTACCAAGGCAGAATAACTCTGATCTGCAAGGACAATGGAAAAAAAGAAATGATAAAGGCGTGGCGCCCGGTTACATTATTAAACTCAGACTACAAAATAGTGGCCAAGGCGATCGCCAACAGAATTTATCCAGCACTCCCAGAGGTAGTGAGCGAAACACAAGCAGCAAATGTTAAAGGTAGGTCGGCACAAATGAATATTCTAGCCATAGCAGACATTATGAATTGGTTAATCACTGCAAATAACGGGGGCGTCCTTTTTACTGTTGATTCAGAGAAAGCCTTTGACAGGGTGCACCATCAGTACATGTATGACTGTTTAAAACTAACAAAAATGGCGGGAAATGTTATAGCAATGATAAAGACAATATATAAAAGGGGCGTGTCAAGAATTATGATTAACGGATACGAGACGGAAGAAGTACGAATAGAAAGGGGAGTGAGGCAGGGATGCCCGTTATCGGCAGCTCTCTTTGTCATCACTATGGAACCACTCCTGCAGATGATAAAGCAGCGTGTCACACCTATCGGGCTCCCGATGGCGGGTAACTCGGTACCAGTCTTTGCCTTCGCTGACGATGCTTCAGTTATTATTAAAGACGCCGAAGAAATAAGGAAAGTACTAGAGGCGTGCAGGACATATGAGGCATGCAGTGGGGCAAAGATAAACAAGGAGAAAAGCGAACTGCTGTTTTTTGGGAATAAACAAGTCAATACCAAGAGCCTTTACGGGGTACCGATAAAAAACGAAGTAAAGATATTAGGTGTTTACTTCGATCGCACAGGACTATCGTACATGAACTGGAAAAAAAAGTTAAAAGAATTAAGCGAGGCGGTGGTAAGAATGGGAAGAGTTAAAATGAATGTCTTTGCCCGAGTTAAAATTGTTGAGGCACATCTTTTAAGTCCAATACTTTATATACTGCACGTGATGACTCCAAACAAGACGATAGAAAAGAAAATTGACAGGTTAATCTTTCCCTACATTTGGGGCGATAGTACTGAACTGGTGAGAAGGACATGGTTGAAGGAACCGAGAGAAAAAGGAGGGCTAGGAGTTATGGATATCAACACAACCGCCAGAGCGCTACACTTGATCTGGGGATTAAAAACGTTATATTCTGATATTGGGATCGCCAGCAGTATGGCAAGATACTCCATAGGCATAGGAATAAAACACATAGAAGGTAAAGTAAACAACAGTCAACCACACACAGCAAATCCGCGTACTTATTACCAGAAGTTAATTAACGACTATAAAGAAATTAGACATAAAGATGGAGAATTAAATTTGTTGGCAACTAGTGTTAATAAGGTGGCCAGGATGCTAAGGAAAGAAAAAAGCCACACAATACGTCTGCCAATAGAGGGCTCAGAACCGAACTGGAAGAACATAACATCCAGCTTCCTTGAATATACGAGGACGAATTTCATGTGGCGCCTTGCTCATGGCATTTTGCCAAGGCTGCAGTACCATGTAAATGTACGTCACGTAAAAGGCGTCTGCTGTTTGTGTGGACGACAGGAGAGTTTTAGACACTATTTTTACGGCTGTAGTTATCTAGACCCCCTTTTTAACGAGATAAAGAGGTTGTTCCCTCAGGTAAAGGTCACCTACGCCGCGGTGCGCTTTCTAGAACCCTCACCCACAAATAGATGTAGAAAAAGACAATTCGTGCTCTTGGTTTCCGAGATTCAGTATCAAATTTGGAGAATGTGGTGTGATAACGCTAACGGGAAACCAACACCACACATATCGGCTCTGTTTGGAAAAATTAAGGATGGATTACGGGGAACGCTGCAAAGGGAGAAACACCGATTGACAGCTGGTGGTTTTGAAATTTTGTGGATGTCACCGGCGGTTATCTTTAGCATGACGAACGGGGAAATAGACATAGACTTATGTGCCTTTTAAGAACTCAGCACGCAGGTGATGCCGATGCTTTTTAGATCTTAACCGTGTTTCCTTAAGTCGTTTTCTTTGCTCTTTATATAGGCACGTTTTTTCTTTCAACATATTTGTATTGATTTTACTTATCTTCATCCACATTAGTAATCTTGTTGCTTTGGCGTCACGACACGAGCCATACGGCGCACAGCCATGGTTGGTGGAGGAGCAGGCTACCCTAAAAAAAAAAAAAAAAAAGCAATGCCATATGATATCAGGACTCATCTCTTAGGAGCCTTCACACATTATATACTCATTGTCATCCCCTTGTTCGTTGAACGAGGCGAACAACAAAAATACGACAGCAGGTCACCAACCAGTGGAACCGGTTACGGTGAACGTGCCTTTACTCTGGTATGAAAAGTGAATGAATCAGGAGTGGATGATTGGCCACTGGGGAGGCGTAAAGCCTCGCAAGTCAATGAATGAGAAAAGGCGCCGGTGTGGGAAAATAACCCGCTCCACGCCTTGTGCGGAAGGGAGACTACGTTCCGACTGAACCCCTTATAGATGTGGACGAAGGGCCTCTGTCGGGGTGTAAAGCCCCACAAGCCGACGACTGTATTGCCTTTTTGAATGAATGAGGGCCTCTGGCGTGGGCGGGAGCCCCGATAAGCCTGTGCGAATGAAGGGCCTCTGGCGTGGACGAGAGTCCCGATAAGCCCCGAATGGTAACATTTTTTTTTTTTTTGCTTATTTTCGGGGGGGAAGGGCAAATGAGTGAGTGAATGGTATGAATGAGACGAATGACGATTAGAGTGAATGATTTGTGAACAGAGTACAAAGACCTGGCTAACCACTTGGTGCTTTCACAGGCAAAAATATGGTGACCTTGGGGCCCAACAACATCAGGGCCCCCGCCATAATGATGAGTGTTGGTAGGGTGGTCCCCTTTGATCACCCACCAAAAACACCTGAAATGGCGAAACAGCTGTCCAGTACTGGCATGGCGACGTTTGAGTTACAAACATATGCTATACGTGCAGCCAAAGAGCTCCGGCTATTTTTCTCATTTTATACTTCACTGGCTTTGCACTGGGCTTTCAGTGAGTGAGTTTTCCCACCCTGACGGGAGGAATCACGTGTTACGTGACCTTCTGACGCCATCCACTCAAACGTTGCCTGCCTGCGTACTGTTGATGAGGCCCAACAAGGCCGAAACAGCTGTCCAGTACTGGCATGGCGACGTTTGAGTTACAAACATATGCTATACGTGCAGCCAAAGAGCTCCGGCTATTTTTCTCATTTTATACTTCACTGGCTTTGCACTGGGCTTTCAGTGAGTGAGTTTTCCCACCCTGACGGGAGGAATCACGTGTTACGTGACCTTCTGACGCCATCCACTCAAACGTTGCCTGCCTGCGTACTGTTGATGAGGCCCAACAAGGCCGAAACAGCTGTCCAGTACTGGCATGGCGACGTTTGAGTTACAAACATATGCTATACGTGCAGCCAAAGAGCTCCGGCTATTTTTCTCATTTTATACTTCACTGGCTTTGCACTGGGCTTTCAGTGAGTGAGTTTTCCCACCCTGACGGGAGGAATCACGTGTTACGTGACCTTCTGACGCCATCCACTCAAACGTTGCCTGCCTGCGTACTGTTGATGAGGCCCAACAAGGCCGAAACAGCTGTCCAGTACTGGCATGGCGACGTTTGAGTTACAAACATATGCTATACGTGCAGCCAAAGAGCTCCGGATATTTTTCTCATTTTATATATTTATATATATATATATATATATATATATAAAGAGGAAAAAAAGCCACTAAAGAAACAAGTAGATGACGCTAGACGTGTTTGAAAGTTTGAAATTCAAACTTACAGATTAAGATGGCTTCTATGGCTGCACGCAGGAAAACAGGAGCTGACGAGCCGCAAACACGGCGAAACAAGTGTCCTCTGGTGCTGTCGCATCGTTCCACGAGTATCTGTCTATCTATCTATATATATATATATATATGTGTGTGTGTGTGTGTGTTATATTATTATATTATTATTATAGCGAGGACTTATATAATGGCGTTGCGATGGGCAATTTCGAATGGTGCAAGCAAGCTGGTGCACTGCAGAAATAGGCAACATTTCCTTCCATACAGGGTCCTTGCAGGAACACACAATACGAAGAGGACAACACAGTGTGTTGTCCTCTTCGTATCGTGTGTCCCTCAAACTCCGGGAAATGATTACTTCTTTCTAAGGTCTTGCGTTTCGGCCTTAAAGGAAGTGTTAATTCTTCTTTCAGACATCTCAAGGGTTGTGTTGAATCAGCATCGTGTGAACAGCAGCATGTTCATTTTCGGTTTTTGGATCAAACTGAGTCTAACGCTTTCAGTTGTTGTGTTTCAGTAACAAATGAAGTGCTATTCTGCTAGAGCCTTCAATGGTTATGTTCAAGCAGCTTTATGTGTACAACAGTCATGTTTTGGTGTTTTGAGAAAAATTTAAGCCTCTATGATTAGTCCAGTTTGAGACGACTTTGAAAATCTGCTATACGCAGAGCTGTATAATAATGAGTTTTATTAGTTGAGGTAGACATTTCAGGAGTTCCGCAAAACCGGTGACGTTGAACATTATCTATTTACACTCGCTTGTCCCATTTTCTGCTCGCACCTTGGATTGTTGCTCCTGGGGTGTCGCATCTGTCATATTAACATAGATCACTCCTGGCGAAGCACGCTTTCACTATGCCTAAGCGGGGGTCTCGTATATTGGGACGAAGCTGGGATTATAATTGCACATCCGCTGGCACAAACAAAAAATGCAGTAATATGGAAGATTCCTTTAACGTAATAAGGCAGTATCTAACATTTGCCCATTATTTCCTAAAGCAAACGGCCGGGGGCACACCACCACCCCCAAAAGATTCCGCGGGAACGCAATGAAGGAGAGCGTAACCACAAAATTGCTTACAGTGATGGCTGTGCGATAATATTTCATATGATAGCTTGATAACACCCCCCCCCCCCCCATTTTAACAAAATTCCTTGGTTCCTGGCCGCATTCAGCCCGTCAACGTTCTGCCCTCAAGGCTATCTTGACCTTTTTGGGGGCCATAGCACTTTGATCCTTATTATGAAGGGGCTCATTATTTCATTTCCCGCATCACCACCAGCGGTAATCCTGAAGATGTGGGTTCGAGCCTAACAGCTGACTGACCTTTTCAGCGACTTCCATTCTTCACAATAATAATTGGAGGTTTACGTCGCGAGACAACTGAGATCATGAGCGACGCCACAGCGGTCGGTCTGTGGATTGCTTTTGCCCACCTGAGGGTTCTTTAACGTGCGATGAAAGCTCATCACACTGCAACCCGTATTTAACGTCCCTCGCCGAAGACTGCGTTATCTAAGTAACTTGTACCGTGCCACCAAGTTACTGGCGTCCTCTGCCGGGTACGTCCATCTTTCATCATTGATTTCTAGGCACTTGAGGCTTTGTATGTAGTATTTGTCCCACTGTGTGTTCCAGCCTCAGAACTTCAATTTCTCATGGACGAGTATCTCGTTGACATCAAAATGTTCGGTGGCAGATAAGTTTTTGACAGCTCCACAAACCCTTGTGTGTTGCAAATGTGCAGCACATAAACTGTTTTCGTGCATTTCTACGTCCTGCCCAAGCAAGGGCACCGAGAATTAAATTGGGGGCCACAGTCGGACATTACCATACACAGCCAGGCCTCCTGTTAACACCGGGGCAACGGTTTGGAGCAACCAGAATGCTGCGCACTGCAGTGTCGTCTTGCAAGTACGACCTGCTTTTATTATGGCCTCCTCCACGCCATCCTTTTGGTGTAACTGCAGATTAACCCTTGCGTCGCTGGATTTTTCAAATCTTCAGTTGCATTCTTTTTCCACCAGATTTGGTTTCTATGTGGTCAGAGGAACCCAAAAATACAAAATACGAGGTTACTATTTCTTGGCTGTAGAAGAAGGCGTCATCTACTAAATATAGTACATCAGGGCTCAGTGGTTGTGAAAAGTGGTTGAGTACAGGATGATCACCTTGAGCTAACAGTTGTCAAAAATACTGCGGCGCATGTGGAAATGCTTCTGGAAGATGAACTTGTTTTTTAGCCCCCAAAATTTGCCGTACGGCTACTTCATTTGTGTAGTTGTTGTTTTGTGTCATTAGTGTCGTCCTCTTATCGCACAGTGTCGGACAGCAGAGGTTTTCTGCGGAGCGACACCGAAGGCAGCACACTGATAAGCACATAAATGGTCCGGACACGAGGATGGGCAGATAGCAATTCCAGACACAAGGAAATGTGTGCAACAAAATGGCAATGCCAGAAACGCGGAATCAAAGAGTCAGTCCTTCATGCGCACCACGACGTCGTATTCTTCCTAACCAGGTCGTATTCTTTGGCGAAGTGTAGAAACAATGGAAGAAGGGGAACCAACTATCTCCAGCGGAAAGACATCAACTTGCAACACATTCTCTGCACAAAAAAAAAAGCGCTTTACTAAAAAGTCCTAAATCACAATCTGCCGAGGAACGATAAAATGCGACCACAGATTAAATCTCGTGCATTCAGAGCTTCACAAAGTTTATAGATTTACGGAATTTATGCTAATCCAATCCTCGTGCCTTTCACTGTGTAAATTCAGAATTGACGTTTCCAGTATTTAGAGGAAAATATGGTACGGAAAAGCGCGCGTTTTTGTGTGTGTGTGTGTGTGTGTTTTCCTAATTGCCCGGTATGTTTAAGTTCAGCACGTATGTTTCAACTATCAACCAGCACGCTCGTTTCCTTTTATCTCTGCTATGTCATCAACGACATTTAATTCTAGGGAGCTTTTTTTTCATGTACATTAGTTAATTTCTGAAAAATTATTTGAAGTAAATTTAGATGCTTGAATGGAACCACGCCACTTGCCACGGCAATGGGATGCGGTTGGCCAGAAATTGAAAGTTTTACGTGTCATTTTCCCCATTCCAAATACACGTATTTTTGGTACTTAACCACAATTTGAGGTGATTTGCCCATCGCCGCAAGTGTTCATGTATTCAACACCATGCAATTTGATATTTATTTTGCTTCTCTCTGTACATTTAGTCCAAATCGGGAAATCAACAACACAATAATGATTGTGATCTTTTTGCGGCTTTTCTAACTGGGTAATAAGTAGATGCACTGCACAAAGTAATGCAACTGTGTAAATTAAACACTATTTACGACTCCTCGTCATTCGATGCGTGCGAAACAAACTTCTTGCATTCTTTTCCCACCAGATTCGGTTTCTATGTCGTTCGAGGAACCCGAAAGTACAAAATACCAGGTTACTATTTCTTGGCTGTAGAAGATGGCGTCATGTACTAAATATAGTACATCAGGGCTCAGTGGTAGTGAAAAGTGGTTGTGTACAGGATGATCACCTTGAGCTAACAGTTGTCAAAAAGTTGTCAAAACAGTTGCAGCGCATGTGGAAATGCTTCTCGAAGATGGACTTCTTTTTTAGCCCCCAAAATTAGCCGTAGGGCTACTTCGTTTGTTTGTTTCGCCATTATACATTCCCTGTGCCAAGCTTTTCTTGAAACTCGTCCGTTAGCTCATGTAATCGACGATTCCCTTAGTCTGCCCCACCTCGTGAAGCAATTTCTGCGTCTTCCTCTACATATTAACATATATCCGTATATATCCGTATATTAATCCCGTATATATATCCGTATATTAACATATAACATATATCTCCGTAACATATTAACGCATGCTTCTATAGAACTGATCAGAATTTTGCGAACAGAAAGTTCTTACATAATCAAAGACATAGACAACCAGTTCCGTCAACTAGTTCACGCTCTAACGCCAGAAGAATTGCTCACACTCAATCGTTTTTCTTCCGATAAGCTCGCCCAATTACAGCGTACGAAGTGTAAGAAAGCTTGTCGTGATAATATCCACCTTACAGACATCACCAGCCTTAATCTTTGTACTGTTTTATTAGACCACCGACGGTGGTGTTGGTGGTGATGGCGATAGGGCTTGCCGTTGTCGGCCTCACGTATGTGGGCAACGTCACGACTGACGCCCTGGGGGAATGTGCGTCCTGGGCCGACTTCTAAGGGAACTGTGCCGACATATGTCTGAAAGCGTCTGAGGAAAACCCAGGAAAACCCCAGACAGCACAGCCGGCACCGGGATTCGAACCCGGGTGCCTCCCAGTCTCGACGTGACATGGCCAGCACGCTAACCACCCACGGACTTCTGTAGGTCCACCGCTAAATGTTGTTTTTAACCTCTCAGGCGTTACGTTAGGCAAAGCTGAAACCAGCGTTTTATCCAAAGGACTGAGCTTTGTCCCCACTCCCCATGGTGTTGATGAATTTGAAATGCTAAATGATCTCCAAAATTTAGGTAGACGAATGCACTTGCAAACATTTTTTCACGGCAGTGCACGCACTGAAGTAATGCCATTTAAGAAACCTTCCGTCTGGACCCCTGACCCTTCAAAAACTAGCCCTATGATCGACAATTATATTAAAGCAGTATCCAATGACATCAAAGGCCTTCTTAACATTTCTGACAACCGGGGATCATTTAATTTATCTAAGCAAGAAAGGATAGCACTACGGAATCTCAAGCCTCGTGATGATATCATAATCAGGCCCGCTGATAAAGGCGGAGGAATTGTCGTGATGAATACTTCAGACTACGTCAGCAAAGCAAATGAGCACCTCAGTGATGCTAGGTTCTACAAGCCTCTTGACTCTGACCCCACCTCACTATTTTGTCGCACAATTAACCAAAAGATCAGCGCGCTAATCACTAACGACTCTATTCCACGTAACATTGCGGAGTTCATTAGACCCAAAAATGCTACTCCAGGTTCATTTTACCTATTGATTAAGGTACACAAGAAAAATCACACCGGCAGGCCTATAATATCAGGAATAAACACACCCACCGAAAAAATTTCTCTCCTTTTAGACCATTGTATCAAACACGTTCCTCCGCTTCTGCCCTCTTACGTAAAATACACCAATGACTTTCTCCTCAAAGTCGATTCGATTAATAAGCAGAACAGCGATTTGAGCAACGTCATCTTGGCTACTATGGATGTTACATCCCTTTATACAAACATACCACACGATGAGGGTCTCCATGCGGTGAAAGTTTCTCTTGAATCTTTCCCGTCTGAAATTCTCCAGACATCAGCTGTCCTCTCGCTCCTTGAGCTTGTGCTCATGTACAACAACTTTATATTTAACGAAAAACATTTTGTCCAAATTCAAGGTGCAGCAATGGGGTCACGCGTGTCTCCCAACTATGCGAATCTTTTTATGGGGCAATTCAAAGAAAAAACATTAGCATCCTTCCCGATCAAACCTTTAGTCTTCTTAAGGTACATTGACGACATTTTCATCGTGTGGTCGGGTGATGAACCATCCCTAATTGCGTTTTTCGAGGATTTTAACTCCGTACATCAGGCCATCAAGTTCACGTGTAATCTTTCCCACGCATCATTGAATTTTCTAGACGTGACTGTCTCTATACAGTCTGGTAAGCTGGTCACGAGTCTATACAAGAAACCCACTGACAAACGCCAGTACCTTCATTTTAACAGATACCATCCTAATACTCAGAAAAGGAACATCCCCTTTGGTAAATTCACACGTCTAAAACGCATATGCTCTAACCCAGAAGATTTTGAGGCATGCGCTGAAGAAATGTCCAACGATTTTAAAAAACGAAACTACCCTCCCAACCTTATAAGCAATGCTCTCTCCGCGTGCAAATCTCTAGATCGGGATAAATTACTTTCACATGAACCGCGGCAGCAACAAAACCCTTTATCCTTCGTTACCGCCTATAACAAAGCACTGAGTGGCGCAGGGTCCATCTTCACCCGCCATCTCAACATACTTCACAGCGACGAAAAACTTAAAATAATTTTTCCTGCTCCCCCCAATATCACATTCCGTCGATCACGTAACATTCGTAACTTACTAGTTTCATCCCGTCTATCCCGACCAAATCCTGGGTGTTCCCCTTGTGGTAACAAACGCTGCCAAACATGTCATTTCATTAGCCCATGTACATTTATCTCGAGCACCTCAAACTCTTTTATTTTCGAAATCCGACAGGGATTGCACTGCAACTCTTTTAACGTATGTTACCTCATTATGTGCACTAAATGTTGTATTCAATATATTGGAGAAACCTCGAACACCATGAGGGAAAGGTTTTACGGCCATAAATCAGATATTGTTAATAACCATCCTACACCCGTTTCTATACATTTTAACCTTCCTGGACACGCTTTAGGTACAGACCTCAAAATCGTTATCCTTGAATCGGGTTATAACAGTGACATGAAGCGCAAAAATCGCGAATCCTTTTTAATTGCAAAATTTCAGTCTCTGAAGCCTCATGGTTTGAACATCCACGCAGGCCCACTACAATTATTGAACTCGTAAATATAATTTTTCAAATAAAAAAAGATAATGATAAACACACACACACACAACTCTCCAATTTCCACATTTTCTTCGTTTGTCTCTCTCCTGAGACCACCTCCGTCTTCACTTTCTCACGGTTCACTGGTCACCTTTGTACTCCGCACCTGTGTCCTCATTCCGTCGCCAGAACGCCCCCTTTTTATCCTTAATTCCTCGAACGTCACCAACAAGTGTTCTCGTTTCCTGTGTATAAGCCCTTGGGCTCGCGTTATGTTTCGCTTCTGATACCCCTGCTTTTGTATTTATGTTCTTTTGATTTTTATCTGTGTTTGCATCCTTTCCATCAACCTGTTACCCTCTCATGCCAGAACTCCCCCTTCAACTGTATATATGTGCCTGTACCATGTTTATATTTTTGTAACCTGAAGAAGTGCAGACTCGTGCACGAAAGTCTTGTTTACCATGTGTAAATAAATAAGTTGTTCCTACCGTTTAATATCACTCTTTGATCTTCCTCTTTACCTGGATTATCTTCTCGGTCAGATGCCTTTCACTTACCAAGTAAGGAAACATGGAAATATGAGGGGAGAAAGTTCGAGGTAACTCGTTACAAGTAACTCGTTACTGTAACTAAGTTCCTTTTTTTGGTAACTTGTAACTTAACTCGGTACTTTTGCGCCGTGGTAACTTTCAGGGGAACTCGTTCCTTTTTCGGGTAACTTTGCCAAAGTAAGATAAGTTAAGTTCCAAGTTACTTCTAACTCGCTTTTCACTCACGTCCACATATTTTCTTGCTTTCTCTCCGGTTCCTTCACGGCATTTTTGCCATAAAACGTGATATTCAATCAATGACAGTATTTTATTCAGGAAGTAAGAACCGCTGCCATTGAAATGAAGCTGAACCATTGTGCGCCCACAGGGAGTAAGATGCAAAGAGTTCGAATAGACTTCTACCAGACAAACGTCATCATGACATTGGTAGACAGACTGAAACCGAAACAAACCGGGAGGAGAGGGCTGGGTTTCACGAACGGGCACTTGTTTGCTGCCTCCCATGGAAAGAAAAGCAGGACCGAGGGTCGCGTCCCCTTAAGGGACCATATCGTAATCCCCTCAAGACCGTGGCTTTCGGGCGCGACCTTGTTCACCTCTAGCTTCGAGTGTAGTTCAATTCTACCAAATTTGTGGCGCTGTCGAACACTATGACGTGATTTGTTTACAAACAGGGAGAGGTCTATTGTTGGACATAAACGAAAACGATCTTTAAGAGAGCGTGTTGCACTCCTACGCAGGCAACTCAAGGTCTAACTCAACTGCTCACGCGCGTTGCACCTGCGTAATGCTATTTTGTGTCCGAAGTAACTTGGAAGTAACTCGTTCTTTTTTTAAGTAACTCAGTAACTGCAAGTTACATTTCAGACTGAAGAACTTCGTTATTAACTTAGTTACATTTTTCACACGATAACTTAACTTGTAACGAGTTCTTTTTGCCAGGTAACTTCTCAATCTATGGAGAATTCTTCGTCGCAAAACAATACCTACTGGGCGCAAGTCACAGCAATAAAATAAATAAGAAAGCAAATGAAACACAGGTAGCGAAAAGGAACACTTCCTGAGCCCAAGGACTGACAAGGAGTGACAGCTCATGCTACGAATACCGCCGAAGTTGGCTTCTCGACGACTGTCATTTTCAACCTTTATGCCACCGTTTCACTAATCGATAAAATCGAAGAACATTCGAATACAATTGGGTGGATAAAATAAAAAAAAGTCCACGAGATAAAATCAATGCGAATTAAACCCAAACAACCTTGCTGACGATGGCACACGGGTGACCTGAACGTGGAATAAAAAAAATAAGTCAAACTTTGCTCTCACCTGAGACATGCTTCACAAACGGTGCACCCCTCCGAGTCGAGACTCTGTACTAATGTACCTAACGGTACCGTACCTTCAATTGACAACAATGAGAGCTTTCAATCGCTGAAGCAACGGTATCTGGGATGATGCTTACGGAGTTACAACAGCTCTTAAACTGACCACGTTATCGCAACTCCGTCTCGCCGGCCTCGCCGGCACCATCATTGTCGCAAATACAACATACTGATATGGCAAGGGTGACGAGGGTATAGGCGGTGCCATGGACTTACTGGTACGATACGGCGGGCGTTGAAGCCCTCTAACACTCCGCAGTTATCTGCTTCAACTGCCCAGTTCGTGTGCGTGTCTTCTCATCTTCCAGAGAGCACAAAATGGCGGAGGTGAGTCACCCATGCCTGTTTCCTGTAGAAGATATCGTTGTCATTAGGTTTCATGGATACATGCATTTATGCATCGATACGAGTACGATACATGACTAAGGTGCCGTACCGAAAGAATCACCGTACATATGATCATGTAACAGGTGTCTGTCTGTGTGGTGTGCGACATGCCTACGCGTAACGTAGTGTAGACATTTAGCAAGTATGAGCAGTAATGACAAGAAATCGTGAAGTTTATCATGACGACGAAGGACTATTAGGTGTTGGCGACGCACGATTAGGGCCACTTCCCACTTGGCGACGCCCGGGGCGGCGGCGTGAGCGGGCGGCGGAAGTGTAGGCGCATTTCCGCCGCCCAGTCAGCGAGCACGATTTTCATGTTCCCGCCCCAGTGGCATCCCGTCGTCCAGAGCAGACGAAAAATCTGGGGGCGTGACCTTTCTGTGCCACCTAATTGGTCGCCAGCTGTCGCTCACGGCAGCTCTCGCCCAGAGCCGTATATTAAAAGGGAGTCTGGCCATTAATGGGTCATGCCTATACCTGAAGCTCCACCCACTTTTTCAGCTTTGCGACCAATAGAGTTCTGAAATATGGGGCGCTATCAATCAACGTATCCTCACTATTTGTCCCCGTATCCAACATGGGCAGCGCCATTTTGGGTGGCAAGTGGATTGGATGGGATTGAAATGGATACCTCACGCAATCTGCAAAACTAGTGGATTTTTGGTGCAAATTTGATGTGCGCCACCAAGGGAGTGTAAGGCACATCGGGAACTGTCGTCTGCTTCCGTCGTTGTACTACTGCCGGCAGAACCACCTGCTGGGACAGATTCTGTCGTCGGTATGTTTTTTAAACAAATCTACAAGAATAGTTTGAATATAAAAGGCAAGAGTGTTTATATCCACGAAATCCAGCAATTAAATATAAGATTATAGAGCACAGCGCCGTTTTTGTTATGGTTTCGTTGTGATCGCCGTGTTCACTAGGCCTAACACGTCGACAAAACGTATTATTTTCAGTTAGATATCAGTGGATGAGCATAAGATGAAACTTATATTAGGATGTACATTTGCAGCGTAAAATCAGGTTAATCTGTGAAAAATTTTTGTAACGAAATCCCCGCTTCACAGGGTTTGTTTCGTCGCCATTTTGGATGGCAGTATGGTGTCATGGCGACCCCCTTGGTAAAAAGCAAACCAATCAGAGGAGCAAGACTGTGATTGACAGGTCGAGCCTCTTTTTGTGACTCCTCCCAATGGCCGGACTCCCTTTTAATATACGGCTCTGCTCTCGCCAACATCGTGAAAGAAGTTCGGCATGACAGTTTTTCTGGCTCGACGTCTCTTCTCTCCCGACTCCGGACTATTGCCCGGGCAGTCTATTTCTGCCGCCCGCTCACGACGCCGCGTCGCGCGCCGCCAAGTAAGAACTGGCCCAGTGACGTAGGGTGCTGACATCAAACGTGTGAAGAATTCGCCAACCAGTGGCGACTTCTCTGACTTGTGAGGAGGAGGGCGCTTGGGTGACGGCCTACACAAAGCATAAACCGTCATCTTTGTGTCTGTCTTTTTTTCCCCACTCTTAATCAGGGAAGAGTAACGGTAATGGTAACGAAAGCAGAAACGGTATATTACCGAAGTTGGAGACTGTAACGATAACGGAAACGCATACCAAGGCCCTCCATTATCGGAAACAGAAACGGAAACGAAAATTATCCTCCGCTATTGAATTCGGGTAATGGCTATTCCTGTTGAGCGATGACACTTGAGTGACTTTTAATTTTACTTTTGTATTTTGATGACTCCATTCCCAGAAGCGCTCTAAATAATACACTTGAGCATGGAAGCAAACAAAGCGCAATATTGGATCTCGAGAGTTCATCCCTCGCTTACCTACGCGTTGCAGTCGTCACAACTTCGTGGCATTCATCACGTGAGAAACGCACTCTGCTCCACCACAGCAAGAAGATGAGAGTCGACGATTTGTATTTATTTGTTTGTTTCTTCTTACTATTTTCCATTTGACCGTGGCTCTGGCAGTTTACATTGTTAGATTATTATATACATTGTTACATTAGCATTGTTCACAAGTGTGAGTGTGTCGGCCTATGGCGGAATGTAAAATTTCTTGCGTATTGTGTACGAGTGACATCGAAGCAGCACATGGGGCAAAACAGGCTGCTGACAGAGCCGGACGGGCTGTCCTCCCGCAGGTCTGAAACAGCAGTTTCATTACCCGAAACAGTAACGGAAACGTAACGGAAACGAAATTGAAAAGCTGGTATCAGAAACGGATAACGAAAACGAAAATATAGCAGTAACGAAAATGGAAACGGTAATGCAAATACGTCCGTTACCCTTCCCTGCTCTTAATATTTCAAGACTGGCATTTTCAAAGCAACCAATGTCATCATCAGTACACAGGCAGTAGACAGTCGCCTGTACGAACAAGGAGGCCACTCCTCATTGGTGCGCAATTGTCACGTGAGAAATCTTCTACAGATGAATGGTTATGATTGCATTTTTTAAGACGGCGGCGAAAGTTATTGATGACTTTGGTGGAACAACTTGCAGCCCGCTTGAAAATACGCTTAATCTTGTTATCTCTCTCCATTCGTGCTGTCTCCCTATGTTTCCACCTGGCGTTATAAGAAAGTGAGCATATAAGAAATAATGAAGCGAGCTGTACCAACTGAATCCCAAACTTGAGCGTCATGAGTAATAACCGAAGTCTAATATCTCTTGTAATGCGCCAGGCTGATTTGGTGTTTTCAGGTGTTGAGACCGGACTGGTGTGGTGTGTCCTGGTTTACACACCAGAATTGCGGTATGCGCTAGAGTACACACCACACCAGCCTGGCGTGGGCAAACCCCATAATACATGCACTGTCCCACGTCCAGAGTTGGGCGTTTGTCCTCACGAGCCTTGCCCTCACCTCAATTTTCTGTGAGAAAAATTTTCCTCACCTCACCTCAAAATTTGTTTGAAAAGTTTCCCTCACCTCATCTCAAATTTTTCGATTTTTTTTCCTCAGGACGCGCAATAATAACATTCGGAATGGTGGTTGGCTAGGAGCGTGCTATGTGGTGCAGTTCTCCGTTCACCAACTCTCTGCTAATCGAGAGCTGCACTGCAGAGAGGAGGCACGCTGTCAACAACGTGAAACAATCGAGCACGTCTTGCGAGGATGCCGAGCACACCACCCTGCGCGTGACGCACATCTCCCTCACTCCAGCTCTGGCTGCACGCTGAGGGACACCCTCTACCCCGGTGGTTGTTATGCCGAACGTTCGGCTAAACAAGAAACCTTGTTCTCTTTCAGCAGGAGGCGGGCCTTGCCTAAGAAACCCCTCTAGCCATTTGCACTCCCCGTTGTACCCACGCACCCCCTAAGCATCTGCACTCCTCACCTTCCAGTCTGCATCCGTTTTTCTTTTTGTGCTATAATCGCGACGATGCCCACCTCTGTGTGGCAAACAACGGCGAGCCGATTCGGACATTACACCCCTACCCACAACACACGCGCACACAATGTTATAACAGTGCACATACAAAGGCAGGGTAGAAAACACACAAGAAGGGCAGAAAACCTACCGTTGTATCCGTAAGAGTACAAAATTACGCCTTTCTGTCTTAGATTGTAGCAGTGTGTAGTTCCTCGGGAAGCTAACACAGAAACGGATGGAGACTAGCTTGGTTCACTCTGCCTTTCGGGGATGCATAGGAGAAACAACCACTCAGTGAAATTTCATGTCATTAATCCTAATTCCTATTTACTTTTCCTGCAGGCGAACAGAGCCAAACAAATAATCACAAGCAAGAAGGAAGATCCGAATACTTATTTTTTGAAGTTCCGGGTGCTTGCCGATATCCTGGAGGACCCCGAAGTTGCCAACCTTCCGGTAGTGCTATTATCCATTGCTGGAGGGTTTCGGAATGGAAAGTCATTCCTTCTTGGGTACATCATCAGGTAAGACAATCTTGAATTAAAAACTGAATCGAGCAAATGATCTCGTGCATGGTTCCATGTGCAACGTAATCACACATTCTATAGTGGGCTCCCTGGAGGCAAAGAGAAGCGATGAAGAGAGGTATGGCCACGTACTATAGTACAGTACACATATTTTTCTGAACATACTCGACCTCGTTAGCTCACAAATTTTACTACACGTTTATAAAATTTCAAGAATAGCGGGTTCGGACAAATACTTTCGCTTTTTGTGATTTCTGCACGCTAATGGAAGTGTATGTTACGAGAAGATGGAAACGCAAGAATAATTCCTTAGGCTAGAACAAAGCGAAAAAAGGAAGCTTTTTGGTCACTCTCTCATTCGTCTTGACTCATTGGTCAGTAGTAAGGGAATAATACAACTTAACGAGCAACTTGACACCTTCCTCGTCTCTCACCCCCCCCCCCCTGCCACCCCCAATTTTGCAATTTCCACACCCACCCAATTTTTTTTTCGATTTTTTCACTTAAAATAATAATAATAATAATAATTTATTTTCACCAATGACACTTGGTGGGGGATACAGACAAAAAGCTGCAAAAACTGCAGCTTGACGAGGTCTGACCCCCCTTTGTACACTCGACAGAAAAAGCAGACATAAAGCAGACATAAAGATGACAAAACAGCACACCAGACAATGCAAAGCGAACAGCAATGACAAATAGCAAACCAGATGAATCACGGAGTTAGACAATGGTAATGAACACAATGCATTAAGATGCATAAAACAAAAAAGCTATGAGAACACACGAAATAATATGACTATCCTAGTGAACATACATGGCCTTTATTGAGCGAATTGAAAGACAGCTGATGTTAATGTTGTTTTGGATATGGGAATTAATATGTCGTGGAAGATTATATGAAACCAACTGTGAGCCATAGTAAGTTCGTGCACACGGTGTGAAGTAGGGCTCATTGTAGCGTAGTGAATAAGAGGTCAATCTCATGGTTAAATTGGCTAGGGCTAGAAAGATGTGATTATTTTGCTTTACTGAACTTGCATATGTAATGGACATACGGTACTTATAGAGATCCATAATTCTGATTATGCTAAATTTTGCGAAGAGGGATCCTGTTGGATGTAAAAAGGGTACGTTTGCTATGTGACGAAGTACCTTCTTCTGACACAAAACTAACCTTTCAAGATTTGCTCTCAAATCGCTCATACACGCATAAGAATGCGATAATAGAGCGTAGAATATAATTTTCAATTAATAAATTCAATTACTATCCATTCCAACGAGAGAGAGAGGAGGAAAATATCAAATTATCGTTAAGTTGTATTTTTCTATAATGAGACACATGAAAAGAAGCGCACATACGCATAAATACACTTTCTAAACTCATTTAATAATTCAAGTCATTACTATACATATTCAATTCATTAATGTGTCAGTCCAGGGGCTTAATCACTTCCGTCGTTCGCGAGCCAACGAGGGGCGGAGCTCTCATTAACACGAACACGTTTCAAGTGACGCGCTTTTTTCGTTGACATGACAAAGGCGTAATCTCTTGCTCGCGTAACGACCGACGGTGTCGTCTGCCTAACGAATGTGTTCGCGTGCTCACAGGCTTCATCGCCTACATGGCTCATGATCTAACGAGGCGCGAGGCACTTGGGAGCTCGAGCACGTGGTGTATGACGCGCTCTTTTCGTTAAAGTGACAGGGGCGTAATCTCTCGGTCCAGTTACGGTCAAATTAGATCGTTTGCCTAACGAGTGAGTCTACCCACTGGTTAGAATGTGAAAGATCTTCATTTGGAGATTTGCAGAAACGAAATTTCTGCAGAAACGAACATGTGTTGCTTCACGACTGTGTACAAAATGACATGCTCCCCCTTTCATCGTATTTACACCAGTGGTTACATGAGGGCTGTGAGACATTCTCGAGAAGATGCAGATGAAGACGAGAAAGAAGATGAAGAAGTGACAACGACAAGCCATAGACAAACCATGCGAGCTATCCAAACAAAATTAAACAACCTCATTGGTCGACAAGATTGCAGCCTCGTTGGCAGCTGTAGTTCGTTCAGGGCGGTGACATCACAACACGCAACGGCTCGTTACGAGCACGATAGCCTCAACGAAGAAGCTAAACGAGGAGCAGAGATTGTGCCACAGCAGGGCGTTGATAAGTTTCTTCGTTTTGTTATTCGTAACGACACGCTGATGTTGAAGCTGCCCAAGAAATATGGCGGAGTGATTCTTCGCTTGGGCGATCACACAACCAGCTAACTGTGTCCCATGGACGTGATGGCGTCAGGATGCCTTTCAACTGGACGAGACAGATTCTGTAAAGTTCTTCCGTCCGCCAAGAAACGCTCTCCGCACCGTTTGTGATGGCTTGTGACCATGTACTTCATTCCGTCTTGATAGCTACGGGTGTTGTGATGAACAACAAAGGCGAAATGGATGCATATAGTAGTGTTCGAATTGTTCTCTTTAAAAGTACATTGCGGACATAGTGTTGATGTAGCAATGAAAGGAACAGCAAAGGATTCTGTGGATTTTCTGAGGTCGATTGTCTTGAATAGTTCCATAACATTCTCTTGCTTCGCGCTGCTAACATGGAATTAAAACAGTTCACTGACGTTCTGTTCAAGCTCACTAGAAAACTGTTGCTTATAGCTCGACGATTATCCTTACAGTGACGTACATGTTTGTTAATTATTTTCACACGACTAGCGAGCCATGTATTGAGACGGGAAGAAAAAGAAGATGACGAACGAGCCTGGGAACGAACATTGGAACGCAATGAGCATGTATGAGAGCACGAGAATGCGAGCTATCGGAACAAATGAAAGTCCTATTGGTCAGAGAAGATGCAGCCTCGCTGCCAGCCTGCTCTTCGCTCAGGGCGGTGACATCACAACCCGTGAGCGCTCGCAACGTGCAAAATAACCACAAAGAAGAAGCTTCACGAGGAGCACAGATTGTGACCACGCAAAGCATCGATAAAGTTGCTCGTTTCGTTAGCCTGAACGACTCGTTCAGCTGTCTCGTGCCGTTGAGTTGAACGTGTGAAACGATTAAGCCCCCAGGTTTGGTAACAGCATCAGCCCATGGGCGCCGCCATTTGCAAAGCGTCACACCAGGCAGGTTAGAAAGCATCACGTCAGGTGGCAGCACCGCTGTCATCATGGGTACTTCCGTGGAATGCAGAAAAAAACAAAACAAAAAAAGTGCTAACGAGGGGAAAACATGCACGAAAACAGGCACACACACACACACAAGATTTCCACCATCGCGAACATGTGTGGGCACGCACCGACGAGAATAGCAACAAGGGAATTGCGAACTTGTTTGGGCATGCACGGACAAGAATAACCACGACAACAAGGGGAAGACTTTCTGCTAATCGCAACAAGGTAAGTCGCAAAACATACACTACTCCAATACACGCTGTCAAGTAATCGCAGTTAAGGGGTAGGTAAACGCGACAACAGAAGAAGTATTAAAACGACAACTCACCCGCACCGAAGTATTTCCACACACATTACTCAGTCAAAAACAGTCGCTCGTCACGAAATCCGTGGCGAGGAGAGCACCAACAGCATGACTGCCACTCAGACATCCACCCGTAGCAATGAAGCGTCCGTTGATTTCTCGGCCAGGGCATCAGGAGCTCTGCACTGTCATTGGTCGTGACGTCATCCGTTCCAAAGGTCGTCCAGAGAGGAGAGCTTCCCAAATGCACCTCTGTTATTCATTAAATATAGTAACCAATTATGACGTCACTGTTTATGGAAATCTTGCATTAAAGCGAAATCCAGACGGTGCGCACCTGCACCACAACCGTTGCCCTAGCTTCCCCTGCGAGAATGAAGCACTAGTCTACCAGACGCCGCGCTGTTTGACGTCATCATTTCCTCCCATTGTCTGAGGCTGCTCCTGTGAGCACCCAACCACCGCCCCAACCGTCAACGTTTCAAAGTTCGCTCTTGCTATCAGGAGTGAAGAATGCGCGCCAGACAGGAGTGCTTCATGCTCCCTGGTATTAATTGAAATTACATCGCCATATTATTTTCTTTACTGCGCTATTACTGATTTTCATTCTTACATTAAAGATTACAAAAACTACTACTACTACAAAAAAATGCCCTTGCTCCAGTTATTCAAGATCATATGAAATTACTCGAATTTTTAACAGTCATAAATTATATTCACTCATTAAGGGAAACACCATCCATGCGCAAAGGCTGAGAAAAAAAAATAACTGAGCCTTGCAATTAAGCGCTATTTCCTCGAAGACTTACTAAATGACTAAATAAACACATCAAAAAGCGCTTTTTCTACTTTCAGTCATTAAGAACCATATCAACATTTTTTGTACAGCAATTCAAGAAACTAATCATCGCTCTGTTCATGGACGCTGTTGCTTCTGTCTAAAATAACTGCCCCTATTGAAGATGAGAAAATAATAAGCGTGCCTGGACCACTCAATGTGACCAATAGGCTTACTCAATGCGCGAAAATCATATTTTCTTTCTGATTTTGCTCTTTAAAAGTAGCGCACTATCCACAAAGCGCGATCTCAGTTGTCTCGCGACGTAAACCCCCAATTATTATTATTATTATTATCCATAAAGCGCGCCAAGTTTTCCTCAACCCCCATTTCTGCTTGCTACATGATGTGTCATGCAGTGACGCAGGGCAAGAATGAATAAAT
This sequence comes from Ornithodoros turicata, assembly GCF_037126465.1. Classification (NCBI taxonomy): domain Eukaryota; kingdom Metazoa; phylum Arthropoda; class Arachnida; order Ixodida; family Argasidae; genus Ornithodoros; species Ornithodoros turicata. The sequence continues at coordinate 230,543,731 of NC_088201.1, forward strand.
TTAGCATATGAAACGCATTTTCCCCTTTCCGTTTTGCAGCTTGCTTCCATGAGCAGGCACACAACCCTCCCTTTTTTGTTCACGTTCGCTATGAACTTTGAATATTATTACTGGAAATGCAACAAATTGCAGCAGATTCGTCTCACAGAGACGGAAATTTGCATTGAACGCTCAGATACCCGATTTTCTGCGCTACGACTGCAAAATTAAGCACCATCATCAACACGTAAGTGATAATGCGTGTCATGCCTTATCGAGCAACGGGCATACCGACAGGCAGGTCCCCTAAGGTCGCCATTTTTCCATGTATTTGTTCCTATCCCGATGCGTGCAATGCCGGAGGCCGCCCTTAGATACCCCATTGTTACTAGACGTTTACTTGCGTTTGATTGTAGCGCGCTAAAGATCCAGTTGAAGCACAGTCCAAGCCAGGCCAAGTCACGGAAGGAGAAATGGACGACTGCGCCTGCGGCGCCAGTGGCGGCGCCTGGTAGGACAGGTACGCTATGTGATGCACGCAGCCGTGCACTAGATCGCTCAACACGTTTAAAAACGGGACCAAAAAGTGAAACACGACACAGAAAGTTGTTATACGCGTTTTATTTGGACATATAAAGGCTAGATTCATTCGCAGAAATAACAAAAACATTTTGCCGCTAAACTTAGCGCGCGATCCGCGAAGTGATCCGGAACGGCAACAGTGGGGTATCTAGTGGCGGCCTTCTTCGTTGCACGCTTTTCCGAGGTGAGTTTGGGGGACCTGCCGACAGGCATGACAAAACACAGCACAAGCACACACTCCCGTTTATACTGTCCGAAAATTATGGAACCGCGTAATAGAACGCACCCTGAATTTTACCAGGAAATCTAAACTTGAACAGAGCTACAAGCCCGACGAAAGCTAACACTGACAAACAACAACTGAAAAACAACAATTAACAAACACACCCATTCGTTTCTGCTGTCTGAATTCGCGCTAAATGCGTGAGCGATTCCAAGAACAAGCACACCGTTTGAAGAAAGTCTAACAAATGTAGCTCAACACAGCCCTCGCCACAATAGCCGGGTGGGAGGCGGCACGATTCTGATTTGCTTTTAAAACACGATTAACTAGCAATTAAGCGCTCCAAGTTTTTCTTGCTTCTCATTCCTTCCTGCGACTTCCGCGTCCTGTCATGCAATATGAAGCATGGCAAGAATTAGTAACTTTAGCATTTTAGCAAAAGTCATTTTCACCATTCCATTTCGAAATTTGTTTCCATGAGCAGGCACACAACCGTCCGTTTTTTGTTCACATTGGCTATGAAAATCAATAATCATGCTTACTTCCAACAAATTGCAGTGAAATCCAGATTCGATTCACGGAGACGATAATTTATACCCCTGGTTTGCCAATCCCGAACGATGCGCAGCTACCCAGGGCCGACGAGCCGCAAACACGGCGAAACACGTGTCCTCTGGTGCTGTCGCATCGTTCAATGAGTATCTGTTCCTATACGTGCAGCCATAGAAGCCATTTTAATCTGTACGTTTGAATTTCAAACACGTCTAGGATCATTTACTTATTATTTTTTAAATGGCTTTTCCCCCTCTTTATAATTCACTGGCTTGCACTGTGGCATTGAGGAGTGCTCAGCCACCCTCCCAGGTGTATATCGCTCGCTGAGTGACCCCTGGTTTGCCAATCCCGAACGATGCGCAGCTACCCAGGGCCGACGAGCCGCAAACACGGCGAAACACGTGTCCTCTGGTGCTGTCGCATCGTTCAATGAGTATCTATATATATATATTTATTGGTGAGCCACTCACCGATCTAGGGAAAGATAGCATGTTTATTAATGAATACAATCTGGTTTGCTTTAAAAATGGTTTAGAGCTGCAGCGTGTAGCGTATGCTGAAACTCTGTTCTCATTTTCCTGTTCCACTGTATATTATTCCTTCAAATTATTTTGGTGCAAGCGAATAGAAATGAAAGGAAAGAATCAGAATTTCCTGTAGCCCACCTGCATTATGGTGTTGATGTTGTTGAAAGTAGTAATAATAACAGGGAGGTGGGTATTAGAGATGCTGCATATGAGCATGATGCCACCGTTTCTTTCTTTTTTTCTGTACGCATAGCCATAGCCAACGCGCATTCCTGGTCTGCTTTCACTCGTTTTTTTTCTTTCTTTTTTCTCTCTCTCGTACGCGTCGGTCGGCAGACGGCGAATCCTATTGCATCCGAACCGAAGCTCTATTGTTTCATGGCTGCATACATAGTATATATGGGCAGTGTTTTGCGATGAATAATTATTGACCTAGAGAAATATGGATTTCTGTGACTGTGAAGACTCGCGACGCTCGTTGTGTGTAATGAAAAATGTGAGTCTGTATGTGTTATTCATCTATTTTTATTACCGCATGGAGCTCGACGTCTTTCTGTACGCTATGCTTATTCCTTATGCTTATTCTTTCTCTACGCTATGTTTTATTCCCCCCATTCCCACCAGCAATAGGGTAGAGTATCGCCTGTGGCGATGAACCTCCCCACTCTCCAAAGCCAAAAATAAAGTTGTTGTTGTGTGCGTGCCTCACCCCACCACACCACCGCACACCACCCTATCTCATCGTCATCATTTATTGTAGTTGTTGTGTGCGGGCGTATTTTATGCGGGGACCCCACTTGGCACGTAAGCTCTTTGTGTATGGCTCTTCCTGTGAGTCGAGCGAAGAAGTTATGTACGATTGCGCGAAATATTAGTTTACAAAATAAAGTTTATCGCGCGCGTTTTTTAATATAGTTCTATATGGAAATGCATTGCGGGCAAGGTGAAGTGCTTGTTTTGGGCGCGCTAATTTACCACGATTCGCACCGATTTTATGAGCCTTGCAGGTTGTTATCGCAGCGAGGGCCGTATTAAAACTACATCTGTTAGGCTTTCATAAAGCGGTGTGCTTTGTTCTTATCGAATCGCTCATGCCTTTAGCGTAGAATTAAATGGTGTGTTTGTTAGTTAACCGTCAGTTATTGTTGTAGGTGCTTGATAGATTGCGCGTTTGTGGTGCTTGTAGCTGTGTTGAAGCTTAGTTTTATCGGTAAAATTCAGAGTATGTCGTATTATGCTGCTTAATAATTTTCTGATAGGGGAAATGTGTGTGTCTGTTAGTTGTTGTTTGTTAGCGTGTATCTTGTCATGCATCACGATTCTTGTGCATGCCCTTTGCTCGTTAAAGCATGACACACGTTATAACTGTTATGCTGATGAAGGTGCTTAAGTTTTACAGTCATAGCTATTACAATTCCAGCAGCAATACGGGTATCTGGGCGCTTAACGCAGAGGGTAGAAATTATCGTCTCCGTGAATCGAATCTGGATTTCATTGCAATTTGGGGTTGCAAGTAAGTATGGTTATTGGATTTTCATAGCCAATGTGAACAAAAAACGGACGGTTGTGTGCCTGCTCATGGAATCAAATTTCGAAATGGTATGGTGAAAATGACTTTTGCTAAAATGCTAAAGTTACTAATTCTTGCCATGCTTCATATTGCATGAGAGGACGCGGAAGTCGCAGGAAGGAATGAGAAGTAAGAAAAACTTGGAGCGCTTAATTGCTAGTTAACCGTGTTTTAAAAGCAAAATCAGAAAGAGAAGTCGTTTTTTGTGAATCGTGCCGCCTCCCACCCGGCTATTGTGGCGAGGGCTGTGTTGAGCTACATTTGTTAGACTTTCTTCAAACGGTGTGCTTGCTCTTGGAATCGCTCACGCATTTAGCGCGAATTCAGACAGCAGAAACGAATGGGTGAGTTTGTTAATTGTTGTTTTTCAGTTGCTGTTTGTCAGTGTTAGCTTTTGTCGGGCTTGTAGCTCTGTTCAAGTTTAGATTTCCTGGTAAAATTCAGGGTGCGTTCTATTACGCGGTTCCATAATTTTCGGACAGTATAAACGGGAGTATGTGCTTGTTCTGTGTTTTGTCATGCCTGTCGGCAGGTCCCCCAAACTCACCTCGGAAAAGCGTGCAACGAAGAAGGTAGCCACTAGATACCCCACTGTTGCCGTTCCGGATCACTTCAGCGCGCTAAGTTTAGCGGCAAAATGGTTTTGTTATTTCTGCGAATGAATCTAGCCTTTATATGTCCAAATAAAACGCGTATAACAACTTTCTGTGTCGTGTTTCACTTTTTGGTCCCGTTTTTAAACGTGTTGAGCGATCTAGTGCACGGCTGCGTGCATCACCCCAAGCAGCACACAATATTGGACCCATATTGGCTGGTCATTGGCGATACGGGTCCAATATGGGACCCGTTTCGCCAAGATTTTCCCCATATTGGCTGAAAATGGGCAATATGGGCCCCATATTGCCCAGTTTCAGTCAATATGGGGAAAATCCTGGCAATATGGGTCCCATATTGCCCACTTTGAGCCAATATTGGGAAAATCTTGGGAATATGGGCCCCATATTGCACGCGTACACCCCATATTGACTGAACAGGGTACGTAGCCGTGTTGCACAAATGCCCAAGCAGCACGGCAAGATTGAACGTTGAAGCGTGTGAAATACCCAATTCACTACATCGTTACATTCAACAACTTCCCGCAGATGATACACATTGTTCCAAACAGTCAACGTACTTGGCATTCCCAACGTAAAGTTCGCTAGAATTCGACACCTCAACATTCCACGTCTTGAAAGTCGCCGCCATCTTCCTTCGCGATGCCAATGCCAATCGGTCGAGCCGACTGAGAGCAAGCGAGTTGTTTGAGCGTAATCACGCGTCCTACAACTAATGCGCATGCGCGACATCCCGAACGGACGTTTCATAGGGCTAAAATGTCGCTGGGTGCTGTAATGATAACGAAATTGCGGCAGGTCAAGTAAAAAACACAATGTTTGATAGGAAGGGATGGCTATTCTGTAAAGCTAGGTGATTTCAAGTTGCTGCAAGCAGTGTGAATTGCTCTGGCGTGTGTCCGTCACCGCCACGAAAGTGTTTCGCTGCTTTGTATTCTCGGAGCGGGTTGGAAATTGTTAGTTCACAGAATATTGCGATCCCAATGAAGGCTTCTGAGGGATCTATGGATTTGGCAGTTCTGTGGGACTGCTTGTGTCCTTCAGCAAGGCGGGCGTAGCACCTGTTCTTCGTTTCGTTTCTTTTTTTTGTTTGTTTGTTTGTTTGTTTGTTTGGGCAACGCTGTGTTTCTTTCCTTTTTTTCGTTTTTGTTTTCAGTGATGTGGATTAATTAGATCTGCAGAAATAAAAAAGCAAAAATCAGACAAAAGTAATATCAGTGGTGAATATTATACAGCATAATGCTTCATTATTACACGGACTCCCCGTTGGTGTTATCACAGAAATATTGGCAATATTGGCGCAAAATGGGCTTGCCAATATGGGCAGCCCATATTGGTCCTATATGGAGCCTGGTTGCGCTCCCCATATTGGTCCAATATTGGCAGCCCATATTGGACCAATATTGGCAATCTTGGCAGCCCATATGGGTCCAATATTGGACCAATATTGGCGTGCTGCTTGGGACATAGCGTACCTGTCCTACCAGGCGCCGCCACTGGCGCCGCAGGCGCAGTCGTCCATTTCTCCTTCCGTGACTTGGCCTGGCTTGGACTGTGCTTCAACTGGATCTTTAGCGCGCTACAATCAAACGCAAGTCAACGTCTAGTAACAATGGGGTATCTAAGGGAAGTGGAACCCAGCCCTCTACTTCCGATTTGTTTCGGTTTAAGTCTGTCTACCAACGTCACGATGACGTTTCTCGGGTAGCAATCAATTCCTATGACGCAACTACGCCCCATGAAAGTGTACCTGTCAACGTAGAATGAAGTGCATGTTTATAAGGCGACTTCGGAAGAAAATTCAATCAACGGAAGCTTTTGGTCATATTCTGGAGCTTTTCTTCTTGTTCTTTTTTTTTCACGCCAATTCACGTCCCGCCTCTTCGCCGACGTCAGCAGATTCCTTGGCGCTTGCCATCAATTCACCACGGCCTACCACCCAAGCGCCAACGGACTGGTCGCGCGGTTCCATCGCACGCTCAAGACCGCTTTACGTGCCGCTGAAGACCCGACCCATTGGGTCGAGCGCTTGCCTTTAACGCTCCTTGGCATTCGTGCAACCTCCAAGGCAGACTGTGGCGTTGCACCATCCACCCTGGTCTTGGGGTCTGCCTTGCGTCTCCCAGGGCAGTTCTTCGACGCAGCGACTCTAGCCCAGCCCGCACCCGACCCTCTTCACTTCGCCACACGCCTCGAAGAACATGTGGCTGTGTTTCGCTCCCCAGTCCCAGGCGATTCATCTTCTCGTCCGATATTCGTGCACCCAGACCTTTCCACCGCTACCCATGTCTTTCTTCGCCACGACGCCATCCGCCGTCCACTCCAGCCTCCTTACGACGGCCCCTTCCTGGTGCACTCGAGGCAAGACAAGACCCTTACCCTCAAATTTCCGGGTCGTCTCGAGGTCGTATCGATAGGCCGCGTCAAACCGGCATTCCTGGACACTTCTCCAGCACCGACCCCTCGGCTCCTGTCCCCTCGCCCTTTACCCCCATAAGCTGCCCTCCCAGCTCCGCGGTGCGTCCATTGGGCTCCAGACTCCCCGCAAATTCACACCTTTCCCGCTTCGTACCCATCCGGGAATCTGCGGTGACGACCCAGCCGTGCGCGGCCTTCCCAGCTTCCGCCACGTCTTCCGGCCTTGCCTTCGTCAACCTCCGGTCTAGGCGGGGGGCACTTGTAGCGGCACCTGCTGACAACGACGAGCTCTGTCTCTGCCCTGCTCGTGCTGACTGTTCGTGCGACTATTCGTTAGTTGAGATCCGGCACTCACGCAGTAAAGTGGTTGTTGCCTCTGTCTCCTCTATTGTCGTGACTTGAATTCGCGACAGGCTTTCTTCAAACGGTGTGCTTGCTCTTGGAATCGCTCACGCATTTAGCGCGAATTCAGACAGCAGAAACAAATGGGTGTGTTTGTTAATTGTTGTTTTTCAGTTGTTGTTTGTCAGTGTTAGCTTTTGTCGGGCTTGTAGCTATGTTCAAGTTTAGATTTGCTGGTAAAATTCAGGGTGCGTTCTATTACGCGGTTCCACAATTTTCGGACAGTATAAACGGGAGTGTCTGTTTCTTCTGTGTTTTGTCATGCCTGTCGGTATGCCCATTGCTCGATAAGGCATGACACGCATTATCACTTATGTGTTGATGATGGCGCTTAATTTTGCAGTCGTAGCGCAGAAAATCGGGTATCTGAGCGTTCAATGCAAATTTCCGTCTCTGTGAGACGAATCTGCTGCAATTTGTTGCATTTCAAGTAATAATATTTAAAGTTCATAGCGAACGTGAACAAAAAAGGGAGGGTTGTGTGTCTGCTCATGGAAGCAAGCTGCAAAACGGAATGGTGAAAATGCGTTTCATATGCTAAATTTATTCATTCTTGCCCTGCGTCATTGCATGACACATCATGTAGCAAGCAGAAATGGGGGTTGAGGAAAACTTGGCGCGCTTTATGGATAATAATAATTATAATAATTGGGGGTTTACGTCGCGAGACAACTGAGATCGCGCTTCGTGGATAGTGCGCTACTTTTAAAGAGCAAAATCAGAAAGAAAATATGATTTTCGCGCATTGAGTAAGCCTATTGATCACATTGAGTGGTCCAGGCTCGCTTATTATTTTCTCATCTTCAATAGGGGCAGTTATTTTAGACAGAAGCAACAGCGTCCATGAACAGAGCGATGATTAGTTTCTTGAATTGTTGTACAAAAAATGTTCATATGGTTCTTAATGATTGAAAGTAGAAAAAGCGCTTTTTGATATGTTTATTTAGTCATTTAGTAAGTCTTCGAGGAAATAGCGCTTAATTGCTAGGCTCAGTTTTTTTTTTTTTGTCTCAGCCTTTGCGCATGGATGGTGTTTCCCTTAATGAGTGAATATAATTTATGACTGTTAAAAATTAGAGTAATTTCATATGATCTTCAATAACAGGAGCAAGGGAATTTTTTTGTAATAGTAGTAGTTTTTGTAATCTTTAATGTAAGAATGAAAATCAGTAATAGCGCAGTAAAGAAAATAATATGGCGATGTAATTTCAATTAATACCAGGGAGCATGAAGCACTCCTGTCTGGCGAGCATTCTTCACTCCTGATAGCAAGAGCGAACTTTGAAACGTTGACCGTTGGGGCGGTGGTTGGGTGCTCACAGGAGCAGCCTCAGACTGTGGGAGGAAATGATGACGTCAAACAGCGCGGTGTCTGGTAGACTAGTGCTTCATTCTCGCGGGAGACTCTTTTCGGCTGTAGTTCGAGTCCCACAGGCTCCGCCTCATGGCGTGCGTCATATGTCACGTGAGGAGGGACAGAGAGAGCAAGGGAGAGGCGGGAATGACGGGAAGAGCAAAGGCGGGGTGGTAAGATTGGTATGTGCATGGCGGCAGAACTGTTTGCAAATAGGGCAATTTATGCCATTTTTTGGGAGTTCTAACTTAAAAAAATGTATAAAGAGCGGTTATATGTACACAGACCGTCAGACTGAGAACACGTTGAAACAGTCAGCACTTCAGCACGTCATGAAATATTATTTACGCTGTTGCCTGTGTACTGCTGTCCGAGGCGTGTTACCCCATTACGGCTTCTCGAATTCAGCATTATGTATTCGATGCACGGCGATTTTCACATTTATCTTACTTCACAAAATAGTAAGATTATCATGGCTATGTGTAACTTTTGTACGTGTAACGTGTTTACTCTCATATTAGCCTCTGTGAAGTAGGGTAGGGTCCTGAGGCTACCAGAGGTAAACATCGCACACCATCATAACTTCACTATCATTTATTACTGTTGTTGTACGTGCTTCCGAATTTCATTTCGAGATATAGATATTTGAAGTATTATTGTCTTGACGACGACGAGGTTTGGCGGTTGTTTTTGGCTAACCCGTGCGGGCAGCGTTTCTTCTCCGGAAATTTGAGGGCCATTATCGGTCACCACTTCACGGGGAATGCCGTGCCTAGCAAAAATGGACTTCAACCGCAGAATGACTGCCCGTGATGACCAGTCGTCCGTTAGTTGTGACACTTCCGGGAATCTTGAGCGGTAGTCCACCACCAGTACATGCTCTTTTCCGTCAAGGTGGAACAGATCCACCGCTACCTTGTCCCAAGGCAGCAATGGTGTCTCTGGAAGGCTGTATTGTATATTCTTGACAAACAGGGCAGGCTTTGACAATGTCTGCAAACTCCTTGCTTAGGCCATGTCACCAAACGCAGTCATTTGCCTTTTCTCTGCACCTGGAGATTCCCTGATGCCCTTCGTGAATGCGACTAAGTATTTCTGCTCTCAAAGAAGTGGGGATCACAATGCGTTGTCCACATAACAGGAGATCTTGGCTTACGGAAAGCCTGGACGTGTGCTCATGGTACCTTTGCATTTCCTGCTGGAGCATACTGTCCGGAGGCCTCCCATATTCGCAGTATTCTCGAAGTGCTTTGCAAACAGTGTCGTGTTTCTGAGCTTCGCGAATACGGCTCAGCATTTTATCCGACGCGCGAATCATGTAAATTGTTCCCTGGACATACGAAGTAACGTCGTCGACGGTGAGGCCAGTGGTAAGGTCTCGCAAAGGCGCGCGGGAAAGAGCGTCTGCTGTTACTAGAGACTTTCCTGGTATGTTCGTTATGTCGTAATCGTACCGTATCAGACGCAGACGAAATCTCTGTATTCTTGGAGGTACTTGATCCAGCTGCTGATCCCCAAGGAGCGATAGGAGTGGCTTATGGTCGGTTTCGAACTTGAACCGAAGGCCCCGAATGTTTTCGTCGAACTTTTCTGCCGCCCAAGTCAATGCTAGTGCTTCCTTCTCCACCTGAGAGTAACGAGACTCGGCGCTGTTCAGACTGGGAGATGTGTAGGCAACTGGTTTCAGTTCTCCGTTTCGTTGAACCTGTGAAAGCACGCCGCCAAGACCATACGACGACGCATCTGCGGATAACACCGTTGGAAGGTTTGGGTTGTACTTGGCCATACAGACAGCAGACGATAGCATGGACTTCAATTGCTGGAAGGCTTCTTGCTGGCGGTGTCCCCAATACCAGGCAACATTCTTTACTAGCAACTCTCTAAGAGGCGCAGATACTGTCGACAAACTGGGTATGAACCTGCCGAGGTGATTGAAGATGCCAAGGATGCGACGCAAGAAAGAGACGTTTTCAGGTGCCGGCAGGGCAGTCACGGCGTCCACTTTGCGAGGATCTGGGTAGATTCCATTTTCATCGATGACTACTCCAAGAAATGCTATCTTTTTGACACAGAATTCGCATTTATCCCGGTTCAGAGTGATATTATTATCCATCAGCCGTTGAAGTACAGCACGCAGTCGCCGGTCGTGTTCTTCTTGGGTGTTACCGAAAACCAGTACATCGTCCATTAAATTTATGACGCCATGTTGACTATCCAAGATTTGGGACATTCTTCTTTGAAAAATTTCGGGCGCTGACGTAATCCCAAACGGTAGACGTTGGAAGCAATAGCGGCCGAAGGGCGTAATAAATGAAGTAAGCTCTTGGCTCTCTTCTGCCAACTTGATTTGGTAGAATCCGCTATTAGCGTCGAGCTTGGAAAAGAACTTCGCCTGTCCAATGCTTCCCAAAAGGCCTTCTGCGGTGGGTAGAACCATCCGTTCTCGTTTCACACAGTGATTGAGCTTGGTCAGGTCTACACAAACTCTCAGTTTCCCGGTGGGCTTCCTGACCAAAACAATTGGCGCGCACCAGTCTGTCGGTTTCTCTATCCTCCGTATGATACCCTCGTTCGCCATGTGGTCCAGCTCTGCCTTCAACATGTTACGCATCGGTATGGGGACTCGTCGGGGAGCTGAGATTGCGAATGGAACGGAGTTCTCCTGCAGGTGAATAACGAGCTTTCCAGGCATTTTGCCAAGACCTCTGAAGAGCCCTGGAAAGTCTTGCTCATACTTGCTTTCTCCCGCCACTCCAACTTCATTGAGGAAACGAACAATGTTCAAATCCAGTAAGGCCGATACTCCAAGAAGTGGCATTCTTAATCCTCGTACCACGTACACAAACTCGGTAGTGCTCATCCCTTTCCAGCTAATTGGCGCTCGAAATTTTCCGACAACATGAAGTGGCTGATCACCCGGTCCCCTGAGAGCTTCCGCCGGCTCAAGAACGTCAGGAACTGCTGAAAACTGATGTCCGACGACTGTGACGTCAGCACCGGAGTCTATCTTCGCCAAGACTGGGACACCGTTGACTTCTACTTTCACATGTCTATTTCACGGCAACTTTCTTGCGGGTATGTACAGTATCCAGGTAGAAGGCCTCGTCCGATAGAACGACTTCTGTTACGTTGTTTCTGGGTGTAGCAACTGAACCTGGTGAACGCGGCGTGACTGAACGACAGACTCTTGCAAAATGACCATGCTTCCCGCATGTAAAACAGGACTTGTTTTGAGCTGGGCAGAATCGCTGTGCGTGTCGGTAGCCGCACGAGCTGCAGATGTTCCCTGCACGAGGCGAGCGACCACCTCTGAAGCTTTGTCTGTAGCGGCGGGTAATTGCGTCGGCTTCGAGTTCCTCAGAATGTTCGAGGTTTGGACTGCGTACATCTACTGCATCAACTGCAAGGTCGGCCTTGGCGAGCCTGGCTTGCTGCTGCAGCACCATTTCTTTCAATCTAGCTTTTGTCAGGGCTGACTGAAGGGTTAAGGCGGAATCCATCTGGAGCGTTCGCGAGAGCGCCTTATCGCTGAGGCCGACCACGAACCTATCCCTTCTCATTCTCTCTTTATACTGGCCGAAGTCACATTTGTCGGCCACTTCGTGCAACGCAACCATGTACGCCTCATCCCTTTCGCCATCCTCTTGCCGGCGTCTGTTAAAGTTAGCAGTCTCGTAGACAAGATTTCGCGATGGCAGGAAGTGCGAATTGAACTTTCCGAGAACGACGTCGTAGTTCTTAACTTGCTCGTCCGACAAGCTGAACGTTCTTCGGACCTCACGGGCTTTTCGTCCCATGCAGTAAAGCAAAGTTCTAACCTTGACCTCTCCGGCTCCATCTGAACCCCCAGAGGCGTAGAGGTAGTCTTGGAACTCATCCCTCCATGCAGGCCATTCGGCGACGTCCGTGAAGTTGAAGGGAGGCGGCTGCCGAAGTCCCGTTAATGGCAACCTCACGAGCGAAGTTGTACTGGTGGTTGTCGCGTTCTCCGGGGTTGCGGGTGTTGTTGGGTCCATGATCCCACCGCTGCCACCATGTAGCGTGAAGCAAGAGACAACCGACCACGTCGTAGTTTAGAACGTGAATGTTTATTCCCCCAGAAAAAAAAAAAGAAGAAACGCTGCCCGCACGGGTTAGCCAAAAACAACCGCCAAACCTCGTCGTCGTCAAGACGATAATACTTCAATACAGAACATACAGAGTCACAGATACAATAATCACATGTATATTGCTCTCAGTCTATTATTTTGCTCGTTTATTTTATTTTATGTTTCCTGCGATTTGAGCACACATTTGAATCACACATCACAGACACAACTGCTTGCTCACACCTGTCGCACTTATTCTAAATTGTGTTATACTGCAGTTGTCCGGGTGTTAAGGTGACGTGACAGAAGACGAAAGTTCAGGGAGTTCAGAACAGTCCTCTTGCGATTTGTAGTTGTTGATCGCAAAATTTTCCGAAGTTCAGCAGCAGGCACTTGTGTTGCCGTTCGGCAAACACTGATCCCCATCTTGTGTTACCTCCCCTTTTTTATTTGGTCTAATATATCCCCCCGCCCATCTTGCCCGCGAAGACTGGTGAACGAGTTACTCTTCTTCTTGCAATCTGGAATGATATGCTTGGTTTAATAAACGAACAAAAGCTTTCCTTGCCGTATGAATTATTTTGAGTGACAAACACCCAGCGCTGTCACGGGTCGGCTTTCCTATTTTGCCCGGGGAAGCGGTGAAACTTCAGACACTTCCCCGTTTCGCTCGAGAGGAAGAACCACCTGAATGCACTCTGTGTAGCGAACCTCTGTCGGTTTTACACAAACACATCTCATGTCCATCCAGCAACGCTATGCAGTAGTGCGCGTAAAACAAATTTACCTTATAAAACTACGAGCACATGTCCACATTCCACATCTCTCCGCAGCTAGAAGAATCCCCAGCGCGCGGGCAGAAGCGACCTTCTCACGTGACATATGACGTTCGCAGAGAGGCGGAGCCCGTGTGACTCGAACTACAGCCGAAACGAGTCTCCCCATTCTCGCAGGGGAAGCTAGGGCAACGGTTGTGGTGTAGGTGCGCACCCGTCTGGATTTCGCTTTAATGCAAGATTTCCATAAACAGTGACGTCATAATTGGTTACTATATTTAATGAATAAGAGAGGTGCATTTGGGAAGCTCTCCTCTCTGGACGACCTTCGGAACGGATGACGTCACGACCAATGACAGTGCAGAGCTCCTGATGCCCTGGCGGAGAAATCAACGGACGCTTCATTGCTTCGGGTGGATCTCTGAGTGGCGGTCATGCTGTTGGTGCTCTCCTCGCCACGGATTTCGTGACGACCGACTGTTTTTGACTGAGTGATGTGTGTGGAAATACTTCGGTGCCGGTGAGTTGTCGTTTTAATACTTCTTCTGTTGTCGCGTTTACCTACCCCTTAACTGCGATTACTTGAGAGCGTGTATTGGAGTAGTGTATGTTTTGCGATTTACCTTGTTGCGATTAGCAAAAAGTCTTCCCCTTATTGTTGTGGTTATTCTTGTCCGTGCATGCCCAAACATGTTCACAATTCCCTTGTTGCTATTCTCGTCGGTGCATGCCCACACATGTTCGCGATGGTGAAAATCTTGTGTGTGTGTGTGTGCCTGTTTTCGCGCGTGTTTTCCCCTCGTTAGCACTTTTTTGTTTTGTTTTTTTCTGCATTCCACGGAAGTCCCCATGATGACAGCGGTGCTGCCACCTGACGTGATGCTTTCCAACCTGCCTAGTGTGACACTTTGCAAATGGCGGCGCCCATGGGCTGATGCTGTTACCAAACCTGGACTGTCACATTAATGAATTGAATATGTATAGTAATGACTTGAATTATTAAATGAGTTTAGAAATGAGAAGCGAAAAATTTATTGCAATAGATGGGAAACGTGCATCGGCAACATGTCCAGGACTAAAAGGGTTCAAAAATCACGTGGCGGTGACTTCCTCACCAGCGCTGCAAGGATACTTTTTGCTAGAAATGTAAATGCGAATGGAGCGCCTTGGACTCTGTACTGGAGCAGATTGCCCAAACGCCCAGTAATCCGGCACTGTCCCTTTTCTGTACCGACGCCTGAGTATCGATCATCATGCAGGGTGTGCTTGGAGCATTGCCGAAAGCGAAAAATTTATTGCAATAGATGGGAAACGTGCATCGGCAACATGTCCAGGACTAAAAGGGTTCAAAAATCACGTGGCGGTGACTTCCTCACCAGCGCTGCAAGGATACTTTTTGCTAGAAATGTAAATGCGAATGGAGCGCCTTGGACTCTGTACTGGAGCAGATTGCCCAAACGCCCAGTAATCCGGCACTGTCCCTTTTCTGTACCGACGCCTGAGTATCGATCATCATGCAGGGTGTGCTTGGAGCATTGCCGAAAGCGAAAAATTTATTGCAATAGATGGGAAACGTGCATCGGCAACATGTCCAGGACTAAAAGGGTTCAAAAATCACGTGGCGGTGACTTCCTCACCAGCGCTGCAAGGATACTTTTTGCTAGAAATGTAAATGCGAATGGAGCGCCTTGGACTCTGTACTGGAGCAGATTGCCCAAACGCCCAGTAATCCGGCACTGTCCCTTTTCTGTACCGACGCCTGAGTATCGATCATCATGCAGGGTGTGCTTGGAGCATTGCCGAAAGCGAAAAATTTATTGCAATAGATGGGAAACGTGCATCGGCAACATGTCCAGGACTAAAAGGGTTCAAAAATCACGTGGCGGTGACTTCCTCACCAGCGCTGCAAGGATACTTTTTGCTAGAAATGTAAATGCGAATGGAGCGCCTTGGACTCTGTACTGGAGCAGATTGCCCAAACGCCCAGTAATCCGGCACTGTCC